>NC_068365.1:10893097-10978097 GCF_020536995.1 Dreissena polymorpha | reverse complement strand
ACGTAGTACGGGCACACCATGTTATAACCTGACATTCAACTGTCACGTCTTGTTTCCGGACCACGACCAAACCACACCCTATTAACCGCTTCTAGGTTATATATATATGCATTTATTCACTTATCATTTTATTTATGTTTCAGTCTGAATCAGAACTAAATGACGTATTATCAAGGGATAAAATCATAAGAGATCGTTTAGGCTCAATATATCAGAAAATCTTGCAAACAATACATTCTACCGATCTTTTGGAATACCTGTCTGCGTGGTGCGGATGTTGTATTGAAAAACAACTAAACAAATATAAAGATGAACTTCAACAAATGGACTGTCCTATCGTGATAGCTGGTGAGTATTTTTTTCATGTTTATCTTTTGATTTCAATTTTAACTAGCTCATAATCAACAAAGTTACGTTCACATAAAGCATGGTTCTGGCATGTGTATAAATAAATATGTTGACATCTTCGTGCACTGGAAAGTGTTGGCTTGTTATCAGAAACTGCAATTTATAATAAATTCGTCATTTGAAGATATAACGAAAAATGAATCTTTAAAAAATTAACAAGACAGTCTTTATAAGGAACCAGCAATTACACACATTTTCAGGAGAGACAATTGCTGGAAAGAGCTGTTTTCTTAACCTCATTATTGGAGATGATATACTTCCGGTTAGCCTTCTTTGTGCAACCTCGACAATCTGCATTGTGCATCCAATTTCTCAAGACGAAAACCCATATTTCGTGATTAAAGGAAAAATGCATGAGGGCAGTAAGGAGGAACTCAAGAGGGAACTGAAGATTACATTAACTTCTCGTTCTGAAACTGATAGAATTGAACAAGTTGATATTTATTGGCAGGTGCCGTTGATTGGACTAAGCGTATGTACCATTTCATTTTACTGTTAGTGTATACAGTCTTCATCGGTAGATGCCAATGTGCAGTTAATCCAGTGGAAATCATAAGCCAATTGATTACAATAATTTGAATGATAATGTTATGATTTCCAACATACAACACAAAAGATAAAGGTTTTGGGGAAACTCTGTAGATATGCATTGATCTAAACTTTGCAAAACAGACAAAAGTGTTTATATCATTTATAGAAACACATCGTGTTTGTTGACACACCTGGAGTCGGCGAGAGCCAAGAAATGACTGAGAAAGTGTTCAAATACATGCCCAACGCAGCTGCTTTTATATATGTGATTAACTCTGCAAACGCTGGTGGTGTACAGGAAGATAAGGTAAGTCTTTAAATACGAATTTCGTCATAACAACCAAATTCGGATGCTTTTCAAACATTAAAACGCCACTTTTTTGCAATAGTCTGCGTTGACATAATTTAATAATATATGCGTTGTGTACGTATTAAGTATCTCAATGATATGGATTGTAATCAATATAGTTCTAAATTGATAGAGCTTTGCTAGCGTCCCATGCGAATGCGGCCGTACGTTCTTTTGTTTAGAATCGTTCATTTTTGAACGCAATATAAACTATAGTAGATGATCAGTGAAATTAAATTATTTCAAATCGTTATAAACAAACCGGTTGTATAAGGCATTTTTGGTCAATAATACGAATGTTATCTTTATAAGACTCACAAATATGCGAGTTCAATATTCTGTCAGCTGTGTACGAATACAAATATGCAATGATTTACAAAACGCTTTTAAATAGTAGTTTAGTATATACATGTGAATTGTTTATTTTTCAATGAGTCATGCATTCAGGTTAAGTAAGCATTATAGAATCCCAAAGAAAATAATGCTGACATAATGCTGGTTATGGTACCTTTTCTGTGTCATGCCTAGTTGTGTAAAAGTTTCACATGTGATGTGTTAGACAAACATACTATATTGATACAGTTTGTTTTTGTAACATTGATAGTGTGTGCCTTGCTCGCTATAATAGTTGCTACTGAGAAATGTTATATCTGTTTTAAAATAAAATATTGATGTAGGTGGTATTGATTGATTTCTTATTTCTATTATATATGAGTTGCCTGTGGGAAGTGTTTGAAGTTATAATAATTCATTTCGATAAGTGTAATACCAAATTAACTGAAATAATAATGATCTAGGGAACTTAGTCTTCAAGGACCAACTTACGATGGTGGTGTATTATTTAATACGTCAGCTTAGTTTATAATAGTTCATCATATTATTCTTACTCTCGTGTTTAGATAACCTTTGGACAATTTAATATGACGGACTACTTGTATTTTAGTCAAAATTGTATGAACACTTTCATGCTCGTATGCGTTTGAAGTATATAATTTCTGATGAAACATCAAGTATCAAATAGCATGTATTACATCCGATCCGGAACTTTTGAACTTATACATGAATGGCAAAAACTGTCCTAAAATTACTGGTCTACTGGTCGAAGACGGCCAAAACCAAAGAACCCGTATAATTATAATTGTATACAACATTTTCAATCTTGCAGACTAAGAAAAGAATTAGTTATGTAAATGCCCAACCGCATGCGCAGTAGTTCATGATGTGGGGCTGTTATGGGTTTTGTGTTTTGATAAAATGAAAAGAACCGATATTATAAAGTTACTCCGCCATATTATCCGTTCTGTTTTAATATTTATTGTGTATCCTCTGTCAAAGAATGCGATAATTTAAGATTTAAATAATAAGCACAATTGTCACATCACTTGTTTATTTAACCAATAAATATTAACGGATTTGCGAACTATAAAATAATCATAAATTTCTTCATTTGCGATTCAGAACATCTTAAAGATTTGAATGGATAAATGCATAATAGATCTTTAGTTATTTGCTCATTCTTTTGGAAAATATGGCTTAAATGCCCTCATGTCTAGCCTAAGGCAAAGCTCGGCTCTAGGACATAACAGCCAAAAATTTATAGAAATTAGAAAAAGAAACACTCGTCTCAATTTGGTTGCAGTTTCATTTCATTGAATACCAATATCATAAAATGTTATGTCGTAAATTCATTCGGCTATTTGCCTTGAATCAGTATACTACACTCTTCCGTTACTGTGTCTGCCTTCGCTACAACATTAAAGCAATTCACAACATAAAATATCGTCATAGGTTTAGTAAAGGATGCAATGAATTATCGTAAATATCGACATTATTTTTGTCATATAACTGATATATAGAATAAACAGATAATCATAAATACAAACGAAAAGTTTATGCTCATATATGCATTTATGTATTTGTAGCTGGTGCACATTTTTAGAAAGGTTCTTGAATACGACAAGTCAAGTGACTTATTCAGTTTCGACCCATCATGTACCCTGTTCGTGTGCAACAAGTGGGATATAGTTGTTGATAGGGTCTGTCAAGATGGATGTAATGAAGAGAAAGTTTGGGAAGATATAACGTCCAAGCTACGTAAATATTTATCAGAAGATTCGCAATATAAATCGACGTATAAAATGAGTACAACTGAGGTAATTTTGCGTTCAAACATCAAGTATTTTGTATGGGTTTTCTTGTGGTTTATATTAATGTGGTGTTGATGTTGTAACAATTTATACTGTGGAATCTTTTTTTTGTAGGCAAAACGATATGTAAACTCTGGAATGGGAGACAGCACGTTCTATGCTGAGCTAAAACATGGGCTTAAACAGTTAATCAAGGAGAGTCAAACAAGCAAATCTAGAATGCACATTAGGTAAAAGTGCATATGAATATCGCTGACAGTCTAGAAAAACGCATCGTATTATGCACATTTTTGATAAAACATTATTTTTAAAGACAATATTGTACTATGGATAGCTGTAAATATAATTTGTTTTCATTACAAATACATTTGTCCCGCCGGCATATTTATAAACGAATAGACCATATAAACTAATGAACTACCTTTCCAAAAACACTACATTCGTGCGATTCCGAATGTGTGGATTAAAATAAACCGTTTTGACTGATATTTAAAAAAAAACGTCAATATTAAGTTTTGTAATGGAGTTTCTTGTGGGTTTTTGGGGCATTTTTTCCTCATATGCACTGCTTTTTCCAATCCACCCTAGATATAAAATTATATGGAACACATGAAAAGAAATAGAACAAGTTCAGTAATGTTTTGTAAATACAAAACGCCCTTACAACTTTACGGCTCCTCATGTTTCGTATAGAATGTAAAATATGGATAACATTGTATGCTTACATTATTTTCAAACATCAAGACAGATTAATGTTTACCTGAAACAACGCTTACTTTTAGGTGGATTGCAAATATCATCGGACAATCAAAAACTTATATGTCGGCCAGAACTCGACATGCTTATGCCTCTACCGAAGAAAAAGTGCACTTACATGACCTTATTCACACAAAACTGAAAAACATAGAAAGAAACAAAGATAAGGTACACACGAAGCTTTCTTTTATGTCATGAAATAATTTACTGTTCAAACACATGTTCATCTTTTGCAAGAGTTTGCGACTTGAATCAAACAAACATCGATTACGATAAATGTGAAACAAACATTTAATATAAACGTATGTATCATATTAAAATAATTCTAATACCATATCAGCGATCACAATCATTTCCAGAACACTATCAGTTATAGACTTTCCAAGTTCTAAACACGTATATGGTAGCTTATGAAAATCTTCCGTACTACAAGCACGTCTGGTTTTGAATCATTGCGCCTACTATGTACAAAGACGCATTTAATTACTAATTATTTGAGATCAAGTTTTTTTCAATTAAAAAGACAATGTTGGTTTAAGTTTCTCTATGTTTTTAATTTCTTGCTTTTTCAATGTGTAGCAATTGTGTTTCTCCTTAAAAAATGTATATAGGCTGAAGTAAACTGCAAGGAAGGTGATCTATTGCTAGTTGGTTTAAAACTATTAAAATATCGAATGCTCACATTTACGTCTTACGAGCATTAGCACATTCGTTATTAACTATTAAGCATGAAAGTATTTTTAGCAAAGAATGTAGTTTTATTCACATGACAACATTAACGGAATAATTCATTTGTATGCCGATGATCGCTCTTTATCGGTAGATTCAGAGACCTATAAGCGTTTTCTACATACATGAATTGATCACCACTAAATCTGATTTCAAAAATTCATATTGACAGGTGAAAACTACCTTACTGACAAAATGTGGAGAGCTGAGTTCAAAAATGGCGAGTGCAATTTTCGTGCATCTAAGAAAAGAAGATGTTAATAATCGCATTCAGGCCACTGCTCAACACCTGGTATTAGAAATCAGAGCGCCAGACGACGATGCTTTTCAGTATAATGCAAAGAGGCGTGTAATGGAAATTGTTGTGAAAGAAATCGATGCCTGGGAAAAGGCTGGGCAATTCTGGAAACAAACAGTGGCATATTTTCTGCACATAATTGAAGAGGAATTTACAACTCTAGACGAGCAATGCCTTGAAGCAGAAGTCGCTCTTGACAGCACGGACGTGATGCAGCACGGTAAGTAAATAATTTTAACATATTTTTATTACAAATACTTAATTATCATGAAATTATAATTTTCATTTATTTTGCATTTTGATGCCAAGTCGTGCTATGATACAAATGGCTACATTATGCTGCACTGCAGTAATTCCTTTTATCACACAGTTTGCGTAAATCTGTTCAGCTGATGTTCCATAACGACTGGTAAACTATGTTGATATAAAATAATAATCTCAAAGGCACAATTATCGTAAATGCCGATAGTTGTTTATGTTAAAAAGTGTATTGCTTCAGTTAAACCTTGTTAAATAATGACGATAATGACGTTAGTAAACAATTGACCATTGATTATTTTGTGCGCTGTTTCACAGTCATGCATTCAAGCATAACTTTGGCTTTGACAGTTTTTGAGACATTAAAGATTTCTAAGTACGTTTCGGACATATCCGTTTAAACGACTTTTGCCCTGTGCACATTGCCCAGCACAAATTATTGTATGATTCTGCAGACGGGAATGATTATGCAGATCTTCAAAACTGTTCGATTCATTGAAAGTTGTTTACTTTGAAAATCAGCAATCAACAACACAAACTAGCTGAGTTAATTCCTTATTTGTTAGCTCGATTCCGAGTTCAATAATGTTAACTAATTTACAAAAGAACAACACAATGGAAGTTACAGCTCAGCAGCATATTGTATCTTTCTTTTGTGACCCCTAAATATTTATGTCGCGCATGCGCATGCAATAGCTAGTATTTTTTGAATTGTATAACTTTTATATAAGCAATAAAATAATATTTGGTTATTAAATTCAAAGTACACCGTCTGTGTGTACATATGTACTAAACATTCACCTCGTGAAGTTTGATAATGATCTGTTTCACCCAGCGGAAGTCTGCCCTTTGATTCGTATGTTTTGCCTGACCGCGTGCTTAATGGAGCTCCCAGTGTGGAATGTTTCGATAAGAAACATATGAAAATTTCCTGTTTCTTAGACACACTGGTATGTGTATATAACAATGGTAGCGATTTATTTTCAAATATAATATTCCATCTGATAGCAGGCATGTAAATATTTTTAATAATTACTTAATTGTATTTTAAATTGTATTTTAAATTAAATCTTCGTTTACACATACGCACGACTTAAATAAAATTAAATATTGACGGGCATGCAATTGAGAAATGTCCGATTTGCCACACAACTAAACTTCACAATAAGGGCATACGAAAGTGTCGTTTCTTCTCGCAATCCGCGTTTTTGTGCAGAATAAAACGTGGATGCACACGTGAAGAGTTTCATATACGCGAGTCAGTCTAGTTTGGTTTAGAAATCTTTCTGCACAAGGAACACATATCTTTTTCTTCCAGTTCCAATGTTATCTCAAAATCAATGGAAGATGCTAGTGGACGTTTAGGAGATTCCAGAGATTGATCCGACTGCATGCTTTGTGTATACGTGGCCCCTCTACACATGCCTCTTCTGTAATAGCTTTGCTCCCTGATTTGGGTTTTGTGCGTTTTTCTTGATGTTGATTAGGTGTCTGACAGACGCATGTAACCTTCTTTTCAGCCTTCAACAAAAGGTTCTTTTCTACCACTCCTTTTCCGGATTTCTATTACATGATTTTGAATAGAGGTGTGGTCTCTTGGAAGGATTCGCTTGGATACAGTTTATCTGCAGGCACAACCTGTGGGCAGCAATGGAAAATGCCAGTTTTTTGGCATTTGACCAGCCAATGTCTGACATTGTAAATGTTGCACCTTGTGAAGAAACCTTTTATAAGTTCATGCTTCCTTTCCTTTCAAGATGAAAATGGTAGTATATGATTTCCGGCTGCGTTGGGGCCTGCAATTAACATGGTAGATCAGGGGGGAGTCAGTCAGGTTCAATCAATGTTGTACATGAGCACAGATGAGGTTTGTCCGTTTAATTGTACTTTTCGAGTACTGCCCCGAAGTTTTTGAAGTATCTGTAAACGATTTCCATTTATTTCTCTACCACTTTCCAGGGCACTTATTTGATTGAGGAAAGCCTGTCTTTCCATCTCTTCAGAAAGCCATACAGCCAGTTTTTACTAAATTGCTTGTTAGTAGGGCGCTTTCCTGAATGGTCTACCAATGCCACGACCAGCTTCTGAACCTGCACATTGGTGTTGCCATATTCGAGCGGGAAAATGCATTCTAGATGCTCCACCAAACAAGTTTCCTCTTCTGTTGAAAATATCAGATTGGATCCCACACAAATATAACATGGATCAACTTTACCTTTTACACAATCTCTAAATGTTTTAACAGGCACATCATATATCAACGTGGTCCTTTTTACATGTAACCCTTTCTCTTTTAGCGCAAAAAAGCTTTAAGGGGGGATTCTGGACTGTATCTGCGGTATTAATTATCAGGAAATTATGTCGGTTTCGGCTGAAAACAATTATTTGTATAAAACCAAATAAAACGTTTTCGATCAGTTAAAATTTCGATATTTTGTTTATTTGTGAATGAATAGCCATTACAATTTTGTTTTTGGAACTGTAAGCAAATTAAATATTTTAAAAACTATGCAAACATGTTAATTTAAATGTAATTGCTTTGCTTTGCAATAAAACTCAATTTAATTATAATATTAATAACAAATTAAGCAAATTAAGCAATTTCATTATGTTTTGGGGGACCTTTCCTGATTTAAGCGCATTTCCACGCAAAAATAGTCAGCTCGATCTACTTAAAAGGAACCCGAACACATGCAGTATTTGGTGACAACGGAAATGACGTATTTAATTGAGCACGAATTAAGTGAGAAGAAATAATGAGAACGAGGCAAAATACATATAAAGAAAATGGACCGCTTTTACACTTGCCGAAATATTTGATTGCATGAGTTCGCTTGGTGTCAGAGCATCCAGAGCATGACCAATACAAATGCATACGACAAATACGTGGTTCATGTTCCAAACTTCCTTTACTACAACAGCCGAAAACAAAATTTGTCTTTGTTCTAAACATTTACAGAAATCTGCACATTTTTTTTATGTAATTGTATTTGCATAATCATAATCGTTTGCTCGTTGTAACAATTGATGTAATGGACGTTATTATAATAAAATATTTTAAAATACAGGAACTCAACTATAAAATGTAATATGGCGCATAACTTTGTCCTGCACTATTAGTTGGAAAAAAACACATGACACTTCAAGTTAGGCAAAGTGTAACACCCAGTCCTTTCGATCGGAGATCTTAGATAAATAACTTACACCAAATACATGAATCAACCCCTTACATATTGACTGTAGAAAACAGCTTAGATAGTTTTGGGAAAAACATTACGGAAATGATGACACTAACAGTTAGATAACAAGTGTCATAACTTAGAACCAGATCAAAAATCAACAGTCAAAAATCAAAAGTCATTTTCAATTAGCGTGCAAAAATGCGATGTATTTAAAAAAAAGAGGGGCCCAGGCTTAAGTTCAAAATCAATTTTATTTTGGCGCCTAAAAAATTAAACATCGTCTAGAGCAAAACAAAAATGAATGTTCAAAGACCTGAGAAATTTAAATTGATCATTCTGCTGTAAAAAAAAAAATAACAGTAACTAAAAACACCGCCTTTTATGTTATATGTGGCGCCCTAATAGTTAACGAGCACTTCTCTGGTAACAAATTGCATATATGTGAAGTTACGTAACGCTATATAATGCCGTTTTTATTTCCAGAGTTGGAGACTCCTGCAACAAGGGAAATGCTATCTTTGGGTGTATTGTTTAAGGATCAATGGAAAAATACAGTTTTGCCGTGGTTATCGAAATGGGAATTCAAAATAGGCGAATATGAAATTTCAATGCGTTCAGTCGTTGCGGGATTTCACCATATGGCAAGATTACTGAACAGAGAAAAGTATATGCGAAAACTGTTGAAAGAAGTAATGAAAGAGTGTTTCAGCGAAGAATCCATTCGCCATCATGTAACAACAACTTATTTTGCGCCCATGGAAACCTACATACAACAGCAATGCGACCGAAGAATAACAAGTCGAATAGAGGCGTGTAAGCGGCTACTGGAATCGGTTGCAGGTGATGATCGAATTGCAGACGATATCCTAAATGAATGTAAAGAAATGGATGACAACTTGCGACCCATCTTTGCTGAGCTGGACAAAGTTCAGGCAATTGCACAGTTAGAAAAGATGCTATAAATGTAATTCATTGTGACAAAACAATTCGAACGGTCTGTAACTTAGTACGATTTGTCATTGACTTTACCTTTACATGATTAATGTCACGGATGTATAGAACTATTGCCTTAACTATAAAGTTATGTTAAGTGGTATTAATATGACTTGTTTAAAACACAGTGTGAAAGTATCGTTTCGTGTTTCATAAAGGAAAATGTAACATCAATTCCCATTATGTAAAATGTATATACTTATAACCGTTAAATGCAACATAGTTAAAGTGATATTACGGGCATTTTGCACTGTTGAATTGAGCTGAAAAGAATTAACAGGTCAAAAGGGTTAGTTAAAATGTGGTTACTGATCAATTATCTGCTACCCATCTTCCTACCAGTTGTTTATAAAAAAAACATTTATATTCAATATTCTTACCTGACCATGTCCTGTAAGCCAAAATGATCAATAAAACAAAATTGTGTCCTTGTGTCGTATGAACGAATCTGCACTAAAACTAAATTAAGGTTCAAATCGTACATGCATGATCAGTTGTCAAACGAAAGTACGGTTGATATTCAAATGCATTATTATTCTCTTTCCGGAATATTGTTTTAGTATCTTGATGCTGCATTAACAAATATAAGTGTATATGAAGTGAAAACACCAAAAATAAACAACGTTGCGACAGACACATATAAACTGTTAGATGCCCATAATATCACTTTAACCAAATTACACAAATGAAAGGAATGACAAAATGCAGTTGTTATATGACTCAGGAACAAGACATTTTAACTACAACCTATATAATAAGCAGACTGAACCTAAGGAAACTAAAACAATTAACAATATGCTTCTAGATTTTGGATAAAGCAAGAGACGCATGACGCAGACAATAATGTTTTAAAGAAAAATTGGTCTAGAGTTACTGCAATTTTAATACTGCAATTGAAAGAACCCTTGGTACATGCATTTTTACAATCATACAAGCAAACAGAAAGATTTAACAATTTGAATTACTATTAATGTAACTGAGTGGAATATGCTTTCAGACGATGTTTTAAGGAGAAGAAAGAGCTTGTGGTCTAGGTTCAGCCGAGTCTATTATTATTGTTATATTTAAGAAGAGATGCACGTGTTCATATGGCTGTATTTTCTAAGAATGTAATATATTGTCGCAATAATTGGGCAATTCTTTCGCACTTACATTAAATGATGAAGAATTTGGCTAAAGGAATGATACAATAAGTGGTGTTATTATTTTTAACCTGTCTGCATGCTCGATTTTGAAGATAAGGCACGTATTATTTGCCGAACCAAATTTGTAGAATTGGTACTTGTCGAACAGAAATCGCACATGTTCGACGCTATAAATTTACAATTAAACAGATAAACATTATTTGATAGAATATGTGTGATGCACCTATACTTGAAAGTCCTGAGTTTTGTATCTACAGTAAGTGCTTACCTCTTTGCGACGATTGTAATCTGTGATGGTTTATTTGCGATAAGTAAACGTGTGTACACTAATTTGCATGTATGAGTTTTACCTGTCATGTGATCAATAAAGAATTCTCGTGTTATATATGACATATGTCTGAGTGAAAGAGATTTCCACACTCTACTTGGATGCCCTTTATCTGTGAGTAAACGTTTAAATTATGATTTTGTCCTAATATCATATTATTATTGCAGTTGTTCATGTAGATAAAACAATTATTTGGAAAATCGTCAATATATGCAAAAAAATTGTATTGTTCTATTATGCTGCCATTCATTAAAATATAACATTTGGTTGCTACATTCCATCCTTTTTGCCTTAAGTGCTGTTAACCACGCTTCTAGAATTTGTTGCAAAAATATTTACGGACAATCGAGTTTTTCAACACCCGCTAGATTTATGTTGCATTTAAAAACAGTGTTTCCTCCTTGTGGTGTAAGCAAAGAACTATACGAGCATACCTTAAGTATCAATAAATCTTTCTCATGGATGGCTTCGTTATATTCTTGTATTATTTGATTCTTCGCAAATTTTGTCGAGTTTACCGTCCCAAAGAAAATTGAAGAACGTTGTTTTCAGTTGTTATCCCCCGCCATAGGCGGGGGGATATTGTTTTGGCTTTGTCAGTCCGTCCGTCCGTCTTTCCTTCCATCCGGAGCCATATCTTGGAAGTGCTTTGGCGGATTTCATTGAAACTTGGTATGAGTATATATATGTATAAGAGGATGATGCACGCCAAATGGCATTGCACACCATCTGTTAAAAAGGGAGTTATGGCCATTTGTATCTTGAAAAAAATCTTTTTGTGTGTCCGGAGCCATATCTTGAAAGTGCTTTGGCGGATTTCATTAAAACTTGGTATGAATATATATATATATATATGGATAAGAGGAGGATGAACGCCCAATGGCACTGTACACCATCTGTTAATAACGGAGTTATGGCCCTTTGTATCTTAAAAAATGCTTTTTTGAGTGTCTTATATAACACTTTTGTGTCCAGAAGCATATTGGCGGGGGATATCAATTCAACAAATGTTCGTGTTAAATAACCTTTGAAGATGGGTTTCGGAGAACGGTAAGAGATTACACAAGCTTTGGAAACGAAAATGTTTTACGTACTGTGATTTTACCCGGTCAACGAAAGCTGGCTTGGTTTGGACTCGCCACCAGGCAAGACTCTCTATGCAAGATTGTTGGGAACACTATAGGGAGGTCGACGTCAAGGCCGTCAGAAAAACAAGCTCTCGGAAGCACACAACGGCCCTGACAGGGTGATGATTTTGTATTGTCTTCCCTCTTTTCCACCCAACGTCCAAACCGGTCAAGGGATTAATAATGATGATTTTACCTTACCTATGAATGAAAGGTTCCACTTTTTCAAGAATTATTTTTTTTGGATTGGTTGAGTTTTGTTAGTTATATTACATGCTGTAGCTTCATATTGATTATTACAGACAGTTATACCTGACGTTTGGGTTTTGTTCCAATATTTGTTTTGATTTTGGCAAAATTCAAAATAAATATCCCTTAATGACCCTTATCGCGAAATGGAACATTGTGTTCTCTTTAGTTTAAGACCGGATATTTTTCCAAAATTAAGGTTAAAAAAGGTTTTTCAAAACTTTGTGGCTATCCAACTGTCGTCAGCAAAACTGTATTTTTTGTTGCCATATTTTAAAATTTCATACAACTTACGTTTTTATCATTATATAATTGCGATTGATAAAGTTTCACTGAAAATATAAATAGATCAGCTGATAATGAATATCCTTGACTAATACCTCTTTTAATTAAGAACAGTTCTGACAAGTAGGAATTATTAGTCATACGTGATTTTGCATTGTTATATAACACTTTTATTAATTGCATTATGTAATCAAAGAGACCAAAGTGACAAAGACATTTCCATATAAAGGCGTGCTCTAAGCTGTCGAGGATTCTTTGAAATCCATAAAAGAAATTAAACCAAGGTTTGTTTTCATCACCGAATGTTTAATTGCTTCAAATAATCTACATTTTCTAATAAATATAGACTTTTCGAGAAGCCAGTGAGTTGTTTACTTTTTTGTTGTTTAAAAGGAATTAACTTTTATTTGCTTCATTTTAGAGGCAATTTTATAATCAACAATTTTTAAAATGCAACATTTATTTAAGGATTACGTTCTAATACAATTCAACTGAAAAACCATCAGACCAGCGCTTTTCTTATTTGTTAGAAATACTTCTTTTGTTGTTCTTCATATATTTATATATAATAATGTAAAAACAAATTGTTTTTCCTACTGCTTTGTAATTATGCAACGTGAGTCTGATTTAGTTTATCTTCCATGTACGATAAATGAAAGCATCAGTATTAAGTGATTTAAAATGTTAATTTACTGTTTTGAGCAGGGAAAACAATTACATCACAATTAACTCTAATATTGTCTAGGTTATAGAACTAAAACAATCGGATAGTCAACAATTTGAAATGATTTCCTAACTAAATCATGTCATGTTGTAATTATCAAAATTGGTAAGCTACGCTCTTGGACATCGTTTGGGTCAGTTTTCTATGAATATCTTACGTGGTTGGTGAGGTGTGTCGAAGGTTTATATGGATTCATATTTAATTTATTTCACGCGTCTTATGGATGGCACGTCTCATTTTTTAGTTTGTTTACTTTTCCTCTTGGTACACTCTTTAAGAATACAAACTGAACAAACCTTCTTCGATCACTTATATTGATATAGCATAAAACGTACTTCAACGTATTTACACGTATATATATATAGCGTTGTTGTGAAAATTTTACACATACGCAATAACTTTTCAATCAAAACTATTGGTCAAAAAGTGTCATTTACTTTATAAAAGTTTAAGTCCACTGTGTCCAGACTTGTTATGAACTACACTTTTTGAATCATTTATAACGTTATTTTACATGTTCGCGTGCTGTCGCAAAGTACACAGTCTTTATAAGCAGGAACTAACAGTATGTTTATCAGCGGGAACTTAAAAAGTGTTTATAAGCGGACACTAACAGAGTGTTTTTAACCGAGAACGAACTGAGTGAACCCGTAAGACAGCATGGCCTTAGTGAGTTTTCGAGTTTCTTTAATGTGTAACTAACCGGTGTAATGGTGTCATTGACACCGAAATAACAACGCTTCACTTTTGAGATTCGATCTGAAGTACAATAATGAAATAAATATAAAAATCAATTTTCAGACGTCCATTTGGATCGCAAACGGATTTGATGGGCTAAGAGAGGTCCACCGTTACTATAAAACACGCTTCAGTGCTCAGTTACTACATCAATAATCGTAAGCCAAGTTTCTAGTCTTCAATTTATTCAATTCATCGTTTTCTTGAAACAAATTATTGCTTAAGTAAGCTCTAAAAGAGTTTTACAATAAGATCTTCACAAAATAGAGAATAGTCAAGTGGAATGGATTCCCGATGTTGTTTATTCTATCATAAACTGTGTACACTCCAAAACTCACGCAATATCAAGTTGAATCCCGTTTCCATAACACATGTATCATGTTGAAACGTTTTTACTTCCGGTAATGGCGGGTGTTGACGTGTTTTCATAGTTCGTCAAAAAATAGTGATTATGTGACTCTTTTCGGGACTCATTGGTCTGAAAAAGCTATAGGAGTAAATAGTAGTGCTAGTGGCATGTTGTGGTGTTTCGAGTTTTGATGAGGACTATGTGAAAAAGAATATATATTTTATCATCTATCATGCTAAGGCACTGCAAAGATCCACATATTTGTTTTCGTCCATTTGCTTGTTTGCTGATGTTACGATGGCGAAATATATAACGTGCAGTCTAATTGTGCACGTAATTCTTAACATCTAAGACATACTCTTATTGCATCTGTAATCAATGTACTAACACTTGATTGAGCCTAAAAGTTATGCTGTACTTTTTTTAGTGCACGTGAACAATTGTAGACTTAAAAAGGTTTTAAATATAAAAATGTTCATATATATCTAACGTCTAAAGTATGCAGTCTACAAGTAATACTTAATATAAAAGACATAATCATTTTGCATAATATAAACATTGTACTTACATTGGACTGAGTTAATTTGTAATGCTTTCCTTTTGGAACAGCGTCGTCTAAGGTTTGATAACCAGTAAAAAAAATCTTCACAATGGGAACCTATGTAAAAGACCGAGCCAGTCCGATTGAGATAACTCGATTTTTCAGTTACTTCCCTTGGCATTCGCCACTGCGTAGGAGATTGGTCGTTGATTTTCATTGATAACATTCTCCTAGCAGAGTTGTCGTTCGTGTTGATAAAGGTAAATATTAATAGAACAGCATATCCCGGGGAAACAGATTCAATAAGTGTATCAAAACGTTAATTTAAAATTAGTAATTTTACATCCATTTTATTTTTATGGACCAATGAAACAACTATATATTTTCTCTATTTTGTTTGATATTTGTTTTCGATTTAGTAAATAAATTGCGAATAAAACATGTATTATTAACATTTTACGTGATCACAAAACTAAATAATGCGAACAATTTCGAACCTGCAAATTGTAAACGCTGCACTGCTATGATATATATAGATATAACAACATTTCTTTTTATAATTGTCCGTCCCGCTAGCGCAGTGGTAAGGACGTTCGCTTTTTCACCTTTACGACACCGGTTCGATTCCCGCTCCCGACGCAATGTTATATTTTGTCTGTTTTGTGGTCACCATTCCGGACAGGTGTTTTTTTCCGGATAATCTCATCCCCCCCCCCGCAGCATTTGACCATATAAAAAATTAAAAAGTATTTCAGTACAAAACAAATAGCTGGAAATTGCAGCTAACATTCAAAATTCGTCCCAACTGTCGTCAATCTAATCTTATTATGTAGGAGTGCTGGACACACTCCGGGTCCCAACATTATGCAGCCTCAGCGCGGAGGTAACTCAACACCTTGGAAAAATACAAATACACAGACTGGGTGCAGCCTAGGCGCGTATAGACTCAAACAAGGCAACAAACTCAAGTGAGGGCACAATCATTTAAAATTTACATATTGAATACGATATTCTAACAGAAATTACACAACCACCTAAATGTACATACCACGTTTGATATTTCGTTCGATTCTTAGATTTCAGCATATACATGTATAAGGTCATTTCGCTATTAGTTAACTTATCCATATGTTCGTGGGCGAACTCGGATAGTCAATTGCTCATACGATTGAGCTCACATGGTCCGGCTATGTACTCATACCTACTTTCGAGAATCATCATGAAGGTATTGCCATACTTAATGAACACGAATGTGACCCGCCTCCCAGTTTCGCTCAATGGGTCAAGTTACTCACGGGTACTACTTCCCCGTACCCCTAAACTTTTTTTCGTACAAAAAATGTTTCGTACGCAAATTTTGTTCGTACCAAATTTTTTTTCGTACCCAAAATGTTCGTACCCAAATTTTTTATCGTACCCAAATGTTCGTATCAACATACACAATTGTGGTGATATAGATAGACTTAAATTGATGTTTTATATCCATCCTCTTCAAAAGCATCGTCACACCAGTACTGTCAGTACTTTGACTTACTTCTTAGTGCACGTGAACAACTGTGTACTTAAATAAGTGTTAATTATGTAAATATTCATACATATCTAACGTTTAAGCTTAATGCTTAACACGTTTTTTTCTAATTTTTGCAGTAGTATTATTGACCATATTTTCAGAATCCTTGATCAACGATAGTCGCTTAAATGTGCAGTCTAATGTGTACATAATAATCAATATTTAAGATACAATCATATTGCATATTGTCAACAATGTACTTACATTGATTGAGTCTATTGTTTATGCCTTACTGCTTTTTAGTACGCATGAACCATTGTCTACCTTAATAAGTATTATTTATGTAAATGCTCATATATATCTAACGTTTAAGTTTTATGCTTAGCATGTATGTTTTTTATTTCTGGTAATAGTACTTTTGACAGTATTTTACATTTCAGAATTAATATATCTAGCAAGCTCTCTTTTTACACGTAAACATTTATGTAAATTTCTCTTAAACAATTATAACTTAACATGTCAAATCTAAATCGCACGTTCTTACTTCTTACGTGAACAACTGTGTACTTAAATAAGTATTAATTATGTAAATTTTAATATATGTCTAACGGTTAAACTGAATGCTTAACATATATTTTTTTTTTAAGTTTGCAGTAGTATTTTGACTATATTATCAGAATCATTATACAACGATAGTCGTTCTCTCTTATGTGTGCAGTCTTAACGTGTACGTAATTATACTTGATCTTTAAGATATACTCATATTGTATTTTTTAAACAATGTACCTATATTGATTGAGCCAATTCGCTATGCTTTATTGCTTTTTAGTGTGCTTGAACAACTGTGTACTTAATGAAGTGTTAATTATGTAAATGATCATATATATCTTACGATTAAGCTTAATGCTTAACATGTATTCCGTATTATTTTTTAACTCCTGGTAGTAAAACTGTTGACAGTTTTCCACATTTCAGAGTTAGTATATCTAACAATCTCTTTTTTTCTACACGTGAACATTTCCTTAAATTTCTTTCACACTATTACAAGTTTAACGTGCCAAACCTAATTCTCACTTTCTAACTTAAATTGTGAACATCACTTTCCTGATCGTCAGTATCTATGTGTAACTTATTATAGGTTGTTATCTCTGTTGAATGCATCACTTCGTCTTTGGCCCACAAAAACCGATCACCAAAATAACCAAATGTTTTAAGCACTTAAAAATTATTGAAGTAACCTTTACTCTTAAAATGAATTCATATATTTTGATATTGTTCCCTATTTCTTTTTTATTGTATTTTTCTTTTTCTTTGACTATGTACAGCATGAAGGATTCGGTGCAGTCTTCTGGTCTATTATAACTCGAAAATATAACGTACAGTACCTAATTTTTCAATTGTTTAACGATGGATAGTCATAACATCTTACCAAGATACAAAGCGATCGGATTGTTTTTCATAGTCTTAAATCTGTTTTTTATGCTCTCACTTTACAACAATGAAATTGCTCTTGTATCGACACGTAATATAATCAAAAGTCAATCCTTACTGTCCCGGTCCAGTAAACGACCATACAAGCGCATGATAGTTGGAAAACGCATGCTTGCCAATTCTTATTTCTTAAAAAGAATATATTATATATTTCTTAAAGTCATGCTAGTCACATGGCTGATATTATTAATGTTGCTTTCTGGAGACATCGAATTAAACCCAGGCCCGTTATCAACTTTTTCTTCTGAATCCTCTGCCACGGAGTCCAATAATTTTACTGATATATTGTCATTGCAAAACAACTTTTCTGTTATTCAGTATAATGTACAAAGTATACGGCACAAGATCGACATTCTCACAGCAGAGCTCTCGTGTTTTGATTTATTATCTTTTCCGATACTTGGCTTAATAATTCAATCGTAAATGACGAACTCCTTATCCCCTGATACCAAACACCGGAACGTAAAGATCGAACACAGGAGAGCCACGGTGGGGTAATGCTATATGTTAAAGATTTTATACACTACGAACGTATACTGGATCTTGAACTTACTGCATTAGAAACTATTTGGACGAACTACACTTTTAGAGTAAAAGGAATGTTCTTTTTGGGCTATTTTATACACCACCAAACGCGAATGCAGCATAGACTAAGTTAATTGATGACTCCATCGGTATGGCAATCGAAACTGGTATATCCGATATTATAATAACAAGAGACTTAACTCTAAACAGCAATCAACCCTCACAAGCCCGAAAACTTGATTCTTGGTGTACTGAATATGGTCTTGCCCACGTTATTGACGAACCTACGCACTTTACGGAAGGGTCTTCATCTATTCGTGACCTATTATTAATAAGTACTGTAATCTTGATAGCTTGGCTTAATCAGGTGTTGGTGATCATTTTCTTGACCAACAAAACCGTTATCATTGTCCCATATATGGTCTATTTAAATATAATAAGCCCAATTCAACAGTATATGAGCGTCACATAGGAAATATGTAGATGGAAATTATGACCTGCTTCGCGAAAGGTTCTCTACATTTGATTGGGATTCTATTGCAAATGATAATTTTAAAACTTATTGCGTTAATATCACCAATACTATTGTTTCTAATGCTAAATATTGTATCCCAAACAAGTCTATACAAATTAAACCGCGTGACCCACCATGGCTTAATAAGCACATTCGTCGAGTGCTAAGAAAACGCAAACGTGCCTATCATCACGCGAAATCTAAAAACTCAAATTATTATTGGTCTTAATTTTGTAAAATTGGAAATAAGACAATTTTATTAATAATGCACGCGAAAGATCAGCATTACGAAAGTTTAAGCAATAATCACAAACAAAACAACCATTCATCTAAGGACTGGTGGATAATATTAATAAGCCTAGCAATAACCTAAATACAGCACTCCTAAATCCCATTGACAATACTACCACAACCGTTGTTTTGAAAAGGCAAATATCCTAAACAATTTTTTTCAAAGTCAGTCCAAAATTGAAATCGCTGATGAAGATATGCCAGAACTTACTAATTTACCGATAGCTAACTCGTTGCAGTCTATATGCATTACACCTACCGATGTTCTTGACATTCTTTAGGCACTTCCCGTGGACAAAGCATCGGGGCCAGATGGAATAAATAATCGAATTTTAAAAGAATGCCAAAATCAAATGTCCACTCCTCTTTGTCAGTTCTTTAACGTTTCACTTAATAAATGTATTATGCCGAGTTGTTGGAAAGACGCTAACGTTAGTGCTGTTTTCGAAAATGGCGACCCAAACGTAGTTCGCAACTATAGACCAATTTCATTCTTAAATACAATGGAAAAGGTTTTCGAAAAAGTCATTTTCAAACACGTATATAATCACCTCATTAGTAACAAATTACTTACGCCTTTTCAGTCTGGATTTTTGACAGGTGAGTCAACTACTAACCAACTGACATATATATACGATACGTTTTGTAAAGCCCTCGACAATGGTTAAGAGGTAAAAACTGTCTTTTTTATATCAGTAAAGCCTTTGATAAGGTGTGGCACAAATGTCTTCTCCATAAACTAAATGCAATTGGCATTCGAGGAAAGTTACTATCCTGGTTTACTAATTATCTTCATAATAGACGACAACGCGTAGTACTTCCAGGCGCAGTCTCTAACTGGGCAATATTAGAAGCCGGTGTTCCCCAAGGTGCCATATTAGGGCCTCTGTTTACGACATCGAAAGTAATATTCGCCTTTTTGCTGATGACACTTCCCTATACATTATTATCGATGACCTAATCATCTCAAAAACAATATAACAACGTGATATCAACCAAATATCTAAATGGGCTTTAGATTGGCATGTATTATTTAATCCCTCAAAATCTGAATACCTAACATTCTCCAAAAAGCAACATCCAAATCCATGTACTTTTACAATGATGTCTAAACAAATACCAGAGGTCGGTTCCCACAAACATCTTGGGGTGTTCCTCTCTAAAGACTGTAAATGGAACATCCATATTAAATACATAACAGAAAAAGCATGGAATCGAATTAATTTTATGCGAAAAAAAGGTTTACACTTGATCGGAAACCTCTTGAAATAATTTACATATCGTTTATTCGACCTCTTATCGAATATTCAGATGTGATATGGGACAATTGCACCCAAGCGGAAAAAGGGAAATTGATAAAATTCTAAATGAAGCAGCGCGAATCGCTTGTTGATCGTCTAAACTAGTTTCATTAACTGACCTGCATAAGGAAATTAACTGGGAACCGCTTCAGGACCGCCGTGACAAACATAAATTAACATTATTCTACACAATGCAAAATGCACTTACCCCACAGTATTTATCCGACCTTGTACCCCAACAAGTTGGATCTGTTGCTAGGTATAATTTCCGCAATGCTAATGACTTACGTACTTCTGAATCTAGAAAAACCCTTTACTAAAATTCATTCATACCCGCAGTCACTCGAAAATGGAATAACCTACCAGATGATGTTAAAAAAGTGAATCGTTGAATGCATTTAAATCTAAACTTAACAGGATTATAGTTATAACACCATCGTATTATTACATAGGTAAACGTCATTATCAAGTCATTCACACGCGTTCAAGGACCAAATCCAGTTCCCTTATTGAGCACCTTTACGCAAAAAAATATTATTGATTCTCCTCTTTGTCGCTGTGGAGATATTGAGTCTTACTTCCACTTCTTCTTCACATGTTCATATTATAGCGTAATACGGACAAAGTTAATGAACGATGTCTTGGGAATTATAAGTCATGTAGACCTTGATACGCTCCTCTTTGGCAATACATCCCTAAACGATGATGATAACTCTACTATCTTTCTTTGTGTCCAACAATACATCACCGAATCTAAGCGTTTCTCATAACAATCCGATCCCGACTCGACGTTGCATTTATTTGACATTGACCCACAATCAAAATCCTTCATCCTACCTTGATCACCTCACTTTTTTAAATGTTTATATCCCGTCTTGTTACTACTGGCATATATCATAGTCTTTAAATACTGCCACTTCCATGTGTAAATATTAATTCTACATGTAAGGAGAGAAACTATATAAGAACTTGCTTCTTTCGTTTCAATCCTTTTCTGCTTATATTGTGTAACACCTGTATATTATGTACATGCCATAAGAAATAAATATGTTTAAACTGAACTTTGCAAATGGCTTAACAGTAGTAAAATTTTCTTTTTTAGTAAGTCTTCCTTGTTGTATTAAAGATTACGATGCTGTATAAATATCTAGTAGAGTCATGCGAAAGCACTGAATATATTCGAGCATTGAATCATAGTAATAGATCTTTAAAAATTCAGTAAATGTTCTGTGCCATTTTAGTCCTCATGGACAATAATGCTGATTGTCATTAGGTGCTCGTCCAAATTTGTAACGCTCTACATGCCATCATTTCAATGTGATGTAAATTATGTCGCCTTGACAGTATTCGGTAGCTTATGCAGGCAAAGCAATATTATTTTTTCTAAATTATCAGTTAATGGTTGGCAAGAGCTCCTGCACTGGCTCCTCATCGACGATTTATAATGTTATATAACAATCACACTTATGCGGTCATGTTTCAAAGAGGGAAATTTCGGGGATTTCATAAGTGTTTTATTAATACAAGGAAAGTACGATTTATACATAATACGCAAATGTATAATTTTATGTTGAAACCTGTTTGTGCATTCCGATATAACTGTGGCAATAACACTACACATTATATAAGTATTTTGTCACTATCTTTTTTGGTGCACTAGTTTGGAACTTAAAATCTCAATACCTTCATTCAATAGTACAACTACAGTTAAATATATGATAGGTCAGCAAAAGAAACTCTTATCAGCAAAAGAAACTCTTATCAGCTTAGTGTCTCTTATTAATGGCACAATAATGAGTTGGACTGTTAATTTGCTTTACCCGCCGTGTTCATAAGTATTTAAGTAGTATACCAACTCCCACTTTTCCTGGGATAGCTTGTTTTCCAGTGCGTTGTGCACACACGTCCAGCTGAAACTGACAACTTATCTATATTGGATTATAGTGTAAGAATGTGTGTTACTGACATAGAGCGAGTATATACGATCTTAACAATATGTTTCGTTCATTACTAAAAAGTGTAACAACAGCTTCAGAGAAGTGGTTCTTGCCACAAATAAAGAAATACTTTCTATATCTCTACTGCTGGGGTTTCTGAAGTTTTATTTCGTTCTAGTAATATTATATTGCTTAGGCGATACAACATAAAACGGGTATATACTAGTGCGATTTATTTTAATATTTCATTTAAGAAAACATAAAACAAAACACGGAAATTAACGAATATTAAGAGGAACATTAAATTAAATTAATCAATTTACGATGACGAAATTTATCAGGAAACATTCATTCCTTTACTTTAAATCGTTGAGAAACAAAACGTGTATAGATAGTCACATGAAAACATCTACAAAGGATGTTTGGGATTTCGCAACATAAATGAATAGGTTTTGACTACGCGCAAGGTAAAGGGGGCTTTAAGCCGGTTTAAAGATCCGGGATCTGCAACAGAATAATCGTTTTAACCAAATAAACGCTTATATTTCAAAATGTATATAATAAAACTGGCCCTTTATATAACAGTCTAATTCATCTGAAGACAGTCGAATCGCCTAATTATCGGACTCGTCAAAAGGTCGATTATTGTGTACTTACATAGATATCAGTTTGCTGCCGATAATTGCGAGTCTTCGGATTTTTCCGTGTCGGCGCGTTGGTTGATTTTTATACCACGAACGTCTTTATTTTTTATTTTTAGTGTATTTTATCATTTTTCGGCGTCTTATAAAACCTTGTGATATAAACATGCATAACCATTGATCTAGTAAAGTCGGATAAGTCGTAAACTATGTGACAACTTATATTGTTGGGCGCAAATTTTTCTACAAAAAAAAATCCAGCAGCACTTTATATTAATAATGACATTTTTTATTAACGGCACACCACCTAAATGGATTGCGGTGAAGAAAAAACATTTTTCTTTTCAGTTTAATTGGTGTGTTAGAGTCTTTCGTTTAATTTGAACAACGGCATAACGCATTTGACCATTAACATACAATTGAAAAAATTATAGTCGAAGTCCATCATTACAATACTAATATATTCATGTTAATAAATACAAACTACAATCAAAAGTGTTCAAACACGAAATACAAACGAGAGGGTTTGTGGGCTTTTAAGTAATCTCGAATTTGTAAACATTGACCATCCTGTTCTTAGGGCAACTTGTGATTTGATTTCAAACCGCTTTGGGGGAGCAGTACTAGATTTATGTATTGCTGCAAATGTTCGTGTCGTGAACGGTAGATACCATAACGATACTAATATTTGATTAATTAAGTCTTTTTCACATTAAGTGCAAATTTTAGTCTACTATCTATTAACACGGTCGGAAAATTTTGAAAATATCGTGCACTTTGAGATACAAAATTTTAATGCATTATGTAAAGCAGCGGCGCATTTATACCAGTCACACACACTTAATCAGCCGAAGCACAGGGCGATTTTCGCATTATTTAATATAACGAAACTTTTGAATGCACCTGTTAATTTTTGCAATCGGTTTGATGCCTATGTTACCTCGACTCTCAATTATGAAATCGAGGTATGGCGATTTATTAAATCTGAAAATATCGAGTCAAATGCAAATTCTGAAATGTTCATGTACAAGCTTCTACACATCCAAATGCTCTTTATGCTGATGTTAGTAGATACCCGATGTATATATGTCGATATTTACGAGTAGTTTAATATTTCTTGCAATAGTTCAACGAAACAATCTTCCCGCTCTATTTTAAGCAATATTTTCGTGCACAATGTAAATAAACATGTGCTAAACCCAAAGTTACGGGCATCAAACGTTCGAAACCTTTTGCAAGAATCAGGTTTGAATGACGTGTGGTGATATCCAGAATCTGTAAACGTCAACAGCTTTATTGTTGTGTTTCGCAATAGATTACAAGATTGGTTTATTTAAAAGTGGCGCACTCATGTAAATGATACTTCTTCACTATTTCTTTACAATAAATTAAAACCTGTTTTGAAAGATGTTTTAATCAAATAAACTGGAAGGCACCAACACATTTAAGGAAATGCAAGAGTATGTAAATTGTATCGAGAAGGAGTAAGCGGTTACCCTATAGTCGGTCGACGTGCAGTTTTAAAACGTATCATTTCACGTCAGAGTTTGGTAGGCAGTTGTTTTATCATTCAGCAGCTTCATGCACCTCATGACTAACCACGAGAATCAGGTCTACCGTTAATAAACAAACAAAAACTGTTGACTGTCTTAGATAAAACGCCATTAAAACATATTCAGTATACATCAATTTGAGTCGATTGACAGATGTTACAATGTTCCAATATAATTATGAAAGAAAGGGTAAGGAAAATCAGTGGGTCGCTTAATTTTGTCGTAGTCATCCTTGTCGAACAATTATGTTCTTAGAGCCTTTACATCCGCTTCGGTTTGACAGGTCACGCAAGGCGCATGGCAAACCAAAATCACCGCAGTGAAAAAAAGTTTAAAACACGTTCTAAGATAACGATATGCGTACAGTACAAAACACGGAACACACTATTAGACCGTATATACAATTTGGTTAAAAACGTATTCCATAATACAAATATAGATCGATTGTATCATGAATAAAACAAAATAGCACACATGTTTAAAACATATTTAACCAATTGCAAGCATGCACATGTAGAAACGTAGAGTCGCGTGCAGAAACAGAAATACACACACAAAAAGGGCACACACACCCTCTGCATGCAGTTTATATAACTAAATAACAGTAAGAGTATTTTGGTGATTAAAAATAGAGATCTGATGCGCACAGCTTGTCAAACCACATTTACACAAACCGATAAATGTACGATAAATGTACGAATAGGCTGATATCCGACCAAGCGACTGACCGGCTGACAGCCCGACGGAGTAAGACTTGGACGTGGACAGTAACAAATACATAGAGAATGAAAAAATGTTGTTTGATAAAAAAAAGGATGCAAACTGTTCGATATAAAATCTGGAAAATGCTTAAAGCGAGACTATACGATTTTTATATGTGTTGAATGTTAATATATTGATATAAATATGTTACAATAACACACACTTGCAAGAAAAATTATACATTCGGAAGAATTTCATAAAATGCAGCAAAGACAAATTAGCGCCTGAGCCGATTGTGACGAAGATATTTCGTACATATTTTCCTAAAATAACCGAAGCATTCGTCTTTTTATTAGGATCGGAGTTAGTGTTCGTGTGTCGAATGAATAGATATCGTTGCAGGACATTACAAGATAAGTATTGATGCAAAGCATCAAAGGGCGTCGGGAATTTCAGTGTAAAAGGCACTCAATGAAGTTACATAGAACGATTTTTTTTCTACTGTAAATATTAATATATTGGCCGATTATTTTAAACAAAATAGAAAAAGATACTGGTATAACCATTATCTATGATTTTGTGTTATAACTCCCAAATAGCCATTATCTATGATGTTGTGTTCTAACTCCCAAATAACCATTATCTATGATTTTGTGTTGTAACCCCCAAATATTTCATAGTTCATTTTATTTACATTGGTTTCCTTTTTTTTACTGCAATCCGTGTGCAGTTTTCATTTATGGTACAGAACTGTGTAGATTTTAAAAAATATGCTTCATCTTGTAAGCGTAATTTCATATTTTTCTCAACTTCATGGGGAGATGATTCTGAACTTATTCTACGTTGCTCATTTACGATAGGGGTTGAGTACTCATTGATATGAAAACACTGTAAAAGTTTTAATGTGTTTACGAACCCCCCCCCCCCCGCTCATCCTCTCACATTTATATTTCATGGGCATAATAAAAACAAAAAATGGTTACAATAAAACAGCATAGTTATTTAAACTAAAATGTCTACATCAAAACATTGGGCCTCTCACATGTGAAGCGAGCATGTAACTACTACATTACGGAACCGCTTGAAAAATCACCTTCTTACTAAGATATTAATAAGCTATTAATAGTCAGTTTAAATGTAAACGCGGAAGTTTAACCGCTGGATAGTGAGCGGGGTTAAAGGTCCATACCAAAGGGTCCATACCACTGGCAAGATACGGGTCAGGCCTGCGGCCTTCTATATGTGGTTCTTAAAAAAACTATAGGAGGACTTGATAGTAATGAGACTGGGGTTCTGTGATGGTGCTCCTCATTGATAAGCGGCTGCTTCCTTTATCAAGACTCATTATTACAATTAATAAAACGTGTCGCGCTTCGCGCTCTATAGCGCCTTTATTAGTAACTAGGTGGTTGCTAGGATAGTGGAACAAAGAAGTTTTGTTTTTATACAAAACCAGAAAGTTTCACCGGTTCGCGTATTTGCCCAGTCCCTGTGATCTTTTATTATTGCCCAGTCCCTGTGATCAGTTATTAATTAAAAGAATGAGCTTTGCATTATTGGAAATAAATGTTGTAGTAAATGTAATAGGCACAAATGCAGAACTTATTTACACTGATTTACACAAAAAATCACCACTATGCAAGATATTCTGACAACAAAAATATATACATTGATCCGCAAAATAACTTCTCCTCCCATAAGCGAAAAAAAAAACGTATTACATACTAGTCGCCGCACTTCAGTGCGACGCCAAAAATATCCGTAATATTAAATTTAAATTCACATCGTTCATGCATGGTATACATGCTGGCAAATTCGACTGTACAGACATTTTCGATTTCAGAATTAAATATCTGGTTAATTTCGCATTTTTCGACACATTTTCTTCTTAACTTTTATTTTAATTTATATTGAAATATATGTATAATAAGTTTTTTACACATGTTATATAAATTCATAAATATTTGACAAAATCGTATAATCGCTTTAACGTGCCCCTTGTAAATAACTCAACGGTGAAAGCGCAATTATCCGCCTGACGATTAGGCTGCACGGGGTCGATTAAATATGTTATTTTAACATGAAGATTGCATTACAATTGTAATAAAAATATATCGTTGTGTCGGATTGTTTGAATAGTTGACTAGCACACCGACCGACGGACAAACTGATCAGTCACAATACTATAAATTAACTGTATTTCGTCATCGGAACTGCAATGTCATCCGCATTTATAAACCATTGAACCTGTCAGTTAAGCTCGCGTGTAATATTTTCTTATGAATTATCCAATAAGATTGGTATTCAATTATAAATTTTATAAAAAATGATTAAGCTCATTGTTCGTGAACGTTTCAAATGTATCAACAGTGAAAGTCATAATCATAAACATAAACATTGTTCCCCAACCAAGATTTAATTACGTGAACACTAGTTGTCAGTTACAATTTTATTGGCGTATGGTCGTTTTACATTAATACAATTGCAAACATATTAAAAGAGTAGAGCAAATGTGTTCAAATTACTGTAAAAAAACACATGAGTTCAATGAAAAGCTTGGTAATCAATAGGTTTCTATTTGGAATTTAGTTTCTACTGTTGTAACCTGGACCGGAAGTCGGAAACACTCAATATGGTAGTTTGAAAGGCATATGTTGATAGAACACTTGGTTTAAGATGTTAAATCCCATCATTTTTAGGAGAATAAACACGCACGCTGTTGTCTACCCGCTTTAAAGACCGCTCACAAATTCCAGTAATGAATAAAATGGATAAATATTGGTTGCGAAACCGTTTTTGAGACTGTTGTAATAACTTAAAATGGAGTTCGTGTAAGGTACACTGTACATTTTATGTTATTGGTTCCAAGTGGATACTGTAACTGAAAACGAATGGTAAAGAAACAGTTTCAAAACTGTTGGGGATAAACAGATCTATAAATTGGCGTAACACGAAATCATTAGTATATGGTTGGTGGTATACTAATGGTCATATGAAACATTGTCAAATTTGTGATGATAAAAGATCGCCGTACTGGCTTAATGTGTCAAGGGCATCTTCTGGAACCGAGACTTATTCATGGAAGAACCAGCAATGGTTGGTAAAATATATTGGTTTATGGTTGGTTATATACAAATGTTAAGATGATACATTTTAAATGGTGAATCAATAATCGCCCAATGGCATATGGTTAAAACCTGGTTATCGTGTTTTAATCGTTTGCTAGTTTTGGTGATGAACCAAACGCTACAACGGAAGGCGCGGTGGATTTTGCCTATAAGTTTTAATACACGAAATTCTTTATTAAGGTACCTTTTATGCGTCTTCTACAACTGGGTCTCAAACTTGTAAGAACTTATGTTTTTTTGTTTTATACGACATTTGCATATTGGTGATGGTGAATAATCCATGTGTAAACTATCATCAAAAGGTTGGTGAGAAATCAATTTACTAATGATACAACGGCTGGTGATGATTCTTGCTAAAATGTGTTGACGCATAGTTATTGTTATGTTGGGAAGTCAGTTTGAAAGTAAAATTGCTCGATTTAAATCAAACGCCTAAGATTGAACTTGCAACTTAGAGAAACCAGCACTAAGTTTTTAGAACAATCTGAGAACGCTCCCAGAGTACGGATCGACCCGTTTTACTCATTTACAGCGTGGTTATACATCAATCGGTTGGTAAATATTGTTCTCATATATGTCACACATTTATCACAAATAGTTATTCAATCGTGGTTAGTAAACAACGAGACTCAAACGCTTGTGATAATGAGCTCCATGTACACTCAGATAGGTATCGGAAAGTGATGGGGTAGTGTTTACGAAGGTGAAGATCAGACCATTAAAGCCTAAATATGATAAGACATTACTGAAGACGCTGATCGTAGCAATTTAATAGTAAGTTAACATTACCCCGTATTGTGCTATCTGAAATCATCTGTTTGTCATAGTATTTTGTCACAAATATATTCCTCAATTAGGTAGGTGACTCGTTGAGATTACGACACGCTTCATTAAAACTCGGCAAACACTACATCCAAGTTCAAAGTAATTGTCGTTGCTGAACTAAAATATGCTGATATCACTTTGTATGTATCCTTGTAATGCAGATGATCCACTTGCAGATTTTATGATTTAATACCATTTTTGGCCTGGGGCAAAGCCTCAAGGCCATAGTAATGATACAAATTTCTGAGCCTATCCGAATTGGCTGGCTGCAAAAAAACAAATTCCTAAAACTCCGATTTACCCCTTAATTCATGCGCAATAAAAGTAGTTTTTCGCAGATCTCGATAAAGCGCCTTTTAAATACAGAACATCACTATATAACATGACCGTGTCATAAAAATTAAAAAAATATATTATTGAAGCATAATTGCTAAGCATTGGCTACGACATACTTTTTATTGTTTGCACATTCATGCGAGAATACACTCACTTGACGGTCTGGGCCAAAAAGATGAGAGTCTACAGAGACAGTAAGACGGTTTTTTTTTTCTGAGACATTTTTTGAAGACATTATATTTTGTATTTATAAACATATTTTAAAATATTGTTTTTTTTTTGTTTTTTTCGTAAACGGGACATTTTAGAAAAGAAAACAAATATTCATGATAATTCTCGGAAATATACGAAGTTACCGGATATGGTATTTCACTGCGCAGATCCAGCGCGCAAATTGAGCTCGAAACATTCTACGTACAACGTACGCAATTTGTACACCGATCTTTATCAGGGTAAAGGCTCAGTCTCACTATGATGCCGGCGGAGCCCCGGTGCGTGATCCGGGATCTACCCTATGAACCGGAGCTCAACCGAGATGAACCGGGGTTCCACCGGGGATGACCGAGATTACCCGGGGAAAATCGGGGCTCCACCGGGAAAGTATTTAAATGTTTAATACCTCCGGGATGAACCGGGAGTCACCGGAAGGACCGGCAACGACTGGCGCCGCACCGGGACGGCACCGGGAATAACTGGGACGGCACCGTAGCTCCACCGGGGCCCATACAGACCCCGGCAGAGCTACGACAACGCCCCGGTGGTGCCCCGGTGAATGCCGGTAGAGTCCCGGTATAGCTACGGTACATAAGTAAACCGGCGCTCTGCCGGGACGCCACCGGCATTCACCGGGGCTCCGCCAGGGCATTACCGGCGACGACCGGGGTGAAACCGGGGCGTTGCCGTAGCTCTGCCGGAGTCTGATGCCGGTATAGCCCCGGTGAGTGCCGGCGGTGTTACGGTATACCGGGGCTCTTCCGGGACGCTGCCGGTTTTCACCGGGGCTCAACCGGGGCACAACCGGCGACAACCGGGGCTCTGCCGGCTTTCACTGGGGCTCAAGCGGGACACTACCGGCGACAACCGGGGCTCTGCCGGGGCTTCACCGGGATAAACCGCAGCCAGTCCGAGTTGACCGGGACTCTGTCGGGCTGTTGACCGGCTTCAACCAGGGCGGCACCGGGAAATAGTGTGACCGCGTTAAAATCTTTCTACGAATCAATTCGGTTCTCGCCGGTCGACCGGCGTCAGCCAACCGGGATGGACCGGGGCTCTATCGGCAATTGTGAGACTTGGGCTTAAGTGGTTTTTCTTTTCTTACACACATTACAAAGGAAGTATGAGTGTTTTCCTGATCTATTAATTATGTAATAAAGAGCTATTATAGGCTATTGAACGTGATTTATTTGACGCAAACAATAACAGGTTTTTTTGCGGCCATATTGTTGTTGTTGTAAATCTTCACCGCCTATGTAGACGAACCTCTACCAGATCTGTAGAGTTGAACAAAAGTTTATCGTTCCCACAACCAGTATCGTGTAGTCCTCCACCGTCTATGTACACTGTAGTATATACACAAATATTGTCTTTTTTACAGTCTCTGAGCTTCTGCACTCAACCGCTAGGGTCAATCCGTATAAATTCGTACAAAGGGAGAAATTCGGACAAAACATCCTAAATGAAATTTACGTCACACTAAATCTAGCACCAGGCCTTCAGCGCCTACAGCGCTTTGATTTACATTTGGATCGGTTTGAAAAATAGATTCTGAAAATCATAATGAAGAGTTGCGCATTGCTAATAGCCGCATGTTGCAAAAGGCATTCTCCTTTTGGCCGCGGAACATTTTTTCACTGTTCTCTTATCACAAAATATCTTTTAAGACAGATAGACAGGCAGACAGACAGTTTATTTAAGTCTCATTTCTCTACATACAATTATATATATGAGTAAAACATGATTCATTTAATAAAGATTTAATAAAATAAAGCTTAGCTAAAATAAATAAAATAGTATCTACAAAATCAATTTAAGTTACAGGAGCCTATTGACAGATTTGCCGTGATATTAACACCATTAAAATATTTTAAAAGGTACATATAGATAAATGTGTACAAGTATCATAAATATAAACATTTTTTACGCTGTATTACACTGCAATTGCCTGCTTTGGCAGTGTATTTAACAAAGGACGCATTTGACATTAACTGACAAAATTGTTCTGAAGTATCTAACGATAATAAACTAGGTTCAATATTCATAAAATTATCAAACAAATCTTGGCGAATTCTGTCATACAAGTTGCAGTAAATTACCACATGTTCTTCGTTTTATATATGTGTTAGGCAGTGAAAGCAAGTCCGTTCATGTTCGGGAACTCTCTCGGATCTGCCCGTTTCTTATCTAAGGGGTGAAACTCCGCATCCAAAATTAGCTAGTGCTAGTGCACTTCGTCTTTCCTTTGAAATACTATAACATTTAAAATGAAAGCTAGTTTTACATGTCTTATATAAATTCTTAATCTAACGACGTTGCTTCCAGAAACTTGATGTTTACGTTTCAGATCTCTTATGTAGACTAAAATTATAAACGTTTCAAACTTGATCCTGTTTATAGTGCTCGATATTGAAAGAAATGTGTCGCTCTGCGATTACAGGACAAATAACATTTCATTGTTTTGTTCGATTAAATTAACATTAGACGACATGGGCTCTCGCTTGATGTGTTGTTGGCAGCAACATAAGGTCGATGAGGGAAACCACTCCTTTTATGAGTGTTTTGATCCTTGTTTGTGTTTTTTAATTTATTGATTACACGTCTATACTGCCACATGTGGAAATAGTGTTGTTTTTTTTTCGGTGCATGCGAACTAAACAAATATTTTATTGAAAGTACATTTATGGAGATGCATACTTAGAATATGTTAAAGCGGATGTTGTTATTACTATGGTATATATGATGTATTGTCATTTTTGTTCAATGCCCTAAATACAGAAGCAATAGGTAAGTTATTTTAGTGCATAAATAAACAGTGCCGCTATTGCAATATCTTGCAAATAAAATGCCTAGGTATCGTATGTTATAAATGTCGTTTTGCTCTAGGCCCACAAACATGTGTAGCAATACCATTGTGTTTTGTATATACAATACATGTCGATTAAGGTAATAATCTATTTATTAAACATAAGCAGAAACCTAAAGCACACACAACTCGAAATAAAGAAATTATGCGCACACATACGTCATTTTGAATTGTATTCTATGTTTGCCATATTTTAAGAGATGCTGCAGTTCATATGATCATACAAATCATATTTGACATTTCATATGATTCATCATTAGTAGTATATGGCTCATCAATTATCACGAATAAACGCTTAAACTTTACATGTTTTAAAAAACGTATTGTTCGTTGATAAGAAAATAAATCAAATGTGTGCATTTTATAATCAACACAAAATAAGCGAATCAGATTTATAAAAAGTAAAAACCACTACAATTGAACTAAACTGTAATATATGTGGATAGTCAATGTCCATTTAAATGAATCGATTTTAATGTAATGATGTTCGTGACACGGTATATACGATCAATCATCCGGAATTTTAGAGAAAACGACATGCTTAAAGGAATTAAAGCGTCGTCGTTATCAGCCAGGCCAGAATGCAGTCGTACTGACAGTCCGATAAAAGAAACTGACGGAGAAATTGATTTCTATAACGGTCGGTCTTATAGGTTTGTCTATCTCTCTCGTGTGTGTGTATGTCTGCCCGTCTATTTGTCCGTCCGTCCCTTTGTTTATCTGCAAATCCGAAAACGGTCAACTCATTTTAAATGCTTAGAGTTCATTGCTGCTTAACAGAAGCCAAGCGACGATGGGACGAGGATGCATGTGAATATCACACAAAGCGCAACGTCCAGGCCCCGTGTTCACAAAACGATTTTGCAATCGAAAATCGATTTTAACTGACATCGATTTTCATTTTTGCCTATCAACTACAATGGAAATCCATTTTCAATGACAAGCAAAATCGATTTTCGATTACAAAAAATGTTTTGTGAACACAGGGCCAGAAAGTTGACGACTTCTATCCGCGAGTATTTCACTTTACCATTAGAAGATTCGTCAGACATTCTCCTCTCTGTAGTGCATTGTTCTGTTGTTTCAATCCTGGATTCTTTGGAACAAGATTTGCGTTTCAAACATCGCATCAATGAAACAAGGATGCGAGGAATGGCCACATTTTCATCAAAACTGTATATGAGAAAGACCGAAATCAACGCTACGGAGTCGGAGTTCTGTGGCAACGATGAAGACACAATGGTAAGGAAGACTGTGAATGCCAAAAATACAGTAACAAAGTAGCCTGCCTTTTCTCCACTTTCATTCAGCAACAGGAAAATACAGAAGTTCAAAATTGCCAACGTCATAATAGGAATGATTACCGAAAAAATATAGTATAGTGGTTTCCGTCTTATTGTGAGGGAAAATCGTATAGTACTGTCATAATCGTTCGGGTCTTCCGCAATATTCCAACTTGAGTCAATTATTTCCCAAGCCGAGTTGGGTTTGTATCTGTCAAGATTGGGTCCATTCGATTCATTCTTCATTTCAACATTAAAATACAAATAATACAAATGTAAACATTCCATCTGAAATACAAATAAACAAACTATGCCAAAGTATCAACAAGAGTGTAGATTCATTAGAAATACACATTACCTCCTTTCTTCCATAACTCCAAGGCTTAAACTCCAAGTAGCACGTCTGATAATAGAACGGGAATTTTGTGGTATCAATTGAACACGTGGATTCAAACACCTTCAATCCTAAAATGAAAATACTCAACATGTGTTCATTAGTTGGTTTCCCCGTTTCCCCAAAATATTTATTTCTAATGTAATTAAACATCTACACCTATTGCAAATATATGTATGTTATGTTAAGGCATTTCATTTTAAATTGTTATACGTACCTGAAAAGGAAACCAAAACACAGTCCCGTCAGACCAAAAGTGAACATTTAATGACGCCACGCCGAGTTCCTTGTACTCCAGATTGGAATTCGTCAAGGCAATGTCAGGCTTCCATACCTCATCCTGTTTCATGATTGATTAAGAATCAGTATCTAATTGAATACTGTGTTAAACTTAGACGTTCAAGTGTAATTTAACGTTTGACAGAGGATGTTATACGTTTTGACCAGGATCTTATCTGGAAAGGTATCTGGTAATTAAAGCAGGCCATTTCCTAGCTTAAAATGTACCATGCTTTATCAATTAACGTACCAAAAGGACTGTTAATAAAGAAATAACTCCAATGTTTAACTATAAAACGCGTGAGAGGGGATTCTTAAATCAGTTTGGGACCATCCGATTGTGACGTTCATTGCATCAGATGTTTTGATGGCTCCTGACTTAAAAACCGTTGTATTGATTTTGTATAATGTACAGACCAATTTCCAAAGGTCAATTTTATTGATAGACCACGTTTTATATATCCGGATAAAACTTAATAAATCGAACGTCAAACTTCATACTTAACAAGATAAATAGAAGGGAGAGTAAAGAGCCGAATGAATATATTTCATTTGCTAAATTTACTATGTTGTTTTTTTCGTAGATTTTTTTCGGACTATTTTCTTTAACTTAACTAATATGAATGAATTTATCTTCAAACATAGTTAAATGATTGTTATATTAGCTCAATACACCATCATAAAAGTTAAAGTCGCGCCAAAAAAGTTGAAATTCTAGAAAATACCTCTTTCCGATTTGGTATAGGTCGCAAAAAGGTATAATGGTGTGGTCTCATTAAAGTCGTTATTAACGTGCACGAACAGAAACGAATGCAATCATTGTCAACAATGCACGCGTTAAATGTATTTTAATTTAGTTTACGAGTGCCAGGTTAATGTTCGTGAAAGCGGTAGACTTCGCTAGTTTTTCAGTGTTGTTAACGAATGTCAATAGAGTTATTTACAAAGATTTATAGGATTCAAATAATGATATTTACCTGTGGCCAAAAGGCGTCATTAATTGTATTATGATCGGTTGGATACCATGTTAGAAACGCGTCCTTCCAAATGGGATGCAGGTATGCTGTTGTTTTCATCGTTTCTTTGGCTTCGTTCAGCTCATTAATGGTCAGGAGATGAAGGTAAACTCTAATGACTGTAAACAAACATATACAATAAGGAATAGTTTTTCGTAAACACGACAGGTCTGGCGTCGATCTTACTTTACCGAAACGCATACATTTAAAGGAAACTACATGTAAACAAAAAGTAACATTGTTTGGTGCCACTTTTTCTAGGAAAAACAACAACAATATATTGTGTTTATAATGGTCTTTGTTTGTTAACGGCACGTCAAAACGATATGTTTTTAACAATTACAATTGCTATTGGTTGAGATTGAATCGAACTAAACAAATCTCTTTCTTCAATTTTTTGCATGGAATTCGAACAGTTAACTTCTGGGGCATGCAGTATAATTGACCTAATTCTGGGTAAACAACATAGCAGGTGATACTATTGGGGAAGAACAGATGAAATGCAACCTAGCGTGACACGATAGGCATTCGAAACAGCCCAGAGCACTCTGTCTCAAATATGTCGCAGATACCAGTTAACTAATCGCTTATTAGAGTCGCTGTCACATGAAAGCACTGCTGTGTGTGGTACTTCCCTCGATTTATTTTCTTTTCAAAATGCCAACTTTCTGCAAAGTGAAAAGTACCACATTACATGATTTGAATGATATGTTTAATTACACAAATTTAACATTCTTCTTGGACCTAAAATTCGTTCAAATAAATAACGGCATTGAATCCCAGAGTGTTCACATTTTCGACAAATAGTATAGACCTCTGTACCATTTACAATACGGTAATAAATGTAAGTTAACTATATAAATAAGAGTTCTCTCACATCTTACATAAGCTTACTTTATTTCTAGAGGGGTAACTATATTTTTAAGAGTTGTCACATATCTTACTTAAGCTTAATTGAGTGTTAACAACCTTTTTTAATTGGACATGGTGACCTAGTTTTTGCAAGTGTAGATCAATTAAACATTTTGATGAAGTTATATAAAAAAATAAACTATTAAAATGCAGTTTGTTCTAAAAATTAATTCCTGTTAAATTCTATATTAACAACATGTGATTAACAATAACAAAATAGTAATAATTAATACAAAGCAAAATCAAATAAGTGATCGTTATATTAGTTAATACAATCAAATAAATTATTAGTAATACATGTCAGTGACAAGATATAACTTAAACGCGTGGTATGTTCTATAATTCTTTTATTCAAGTAACGGCTGACATATTAACCACTTAAACTTGAGGAGTTTCGCTTATATTGAACCACTTATAAGTTTGAAATATTATTTAAACCTTGAACACCCTAAGCTTGCAGTATTTTGTTTCTCTTGAATAGTTCAGTATTCTGGGTCGCTTTCACAGATCTTGTTATCGTATTATATACTTAAAGTGCCGGGTTTTAATCGAAATGTAGAATGAAACTACTGCATCAAAAAGGATACAGTTTGATCCCAAACATCAAGACAAGCCGATGCTCGAGGACGCAAGACTTGGCACAAACTCAAGAGCAAGCAGACATAGAAAACAATTGGTATTTTGAATATTGTATTGAATTAAAATATGCTTTTATATGTCTGGTAATTTTCAAAATGGCTTAACAACATGGTAACAAGTTACAAATAAGTACTAAAAATGTAATACCTGTAAGAAGTAACAACACATATTTAAATATGTTTCTTCTCTATAGTATGAAGTGTATAAAATGTATTTACTGTATGTTAAGCATTCAATAGGACATACTAATAATTGTGTAATTGTTTCTTAACTGCATTTTCAGGCCGATATAATCCACAACACATTTCAACTACGTTTGTATAAACAACCATTTTAGGTCAAACTGTATTAAAAAATACAATTATAGATAAAACATGTATATGGTAAGGATACATGTATACACAGAAGTACATTGATTGTTTTGATGTGTTGTTTTTTTTATTAAATGCCCTCATGCATATGTTGTTAGGATATTTATGAATGCATAAAAATACCAATATGAGGTCGATTATTCATTTAAATTTTAGGAACTTGTTCAAAGATTTTAGCAATTGTTTTGGTATTAACATTACATGTCTTAAATTGATAGATTTTAACTTCGGAAATAATGAGCTTCAGTAAATAACAAGGAAAAGATAAAAGAAATCGAATGCCACATACACTTATGCCCCAACAACACATGTTTGGACAAACAATCAACCATTATATATTCGTCATTGGAGAAAAAAATAAAGGGCAATATTTCAGCTAAAATTAGTCACAATAAAAATTACTATATCATACATGTTAACACGTTTAGTCCATCCAACTGTAAAAGTTTAAGCAAGATTTACCCAGTGGTTAAAGAGTAGCGAAAAAACAAAAATTTGGGCCTGTATTTTTAATACTGGAAAAATACTAAATGCCTTCATTGTTCCAAACCTCTTCGCAGCCCAATTCCTTTCTTTAGGTTCATCTTCATTAACGTCATTCAAATGTGAAATTTGAGCGAGATTCGCCTAGCAGATAAATAGCCATTGAGCACACTACATTTCGAGACTACAATATAAAACAATTCTTGAATATTATTTTATGTCATGTAAAAGTAATTTCAAAATTGCTAACTGAATAAGATTACTGTACGTATAATTCAATATATTTCAGAACTGGCTACTTTGCATGAAAGCTTTCATTCAAAAACATACAATGAAAGTAAATTAAAAGATTTCAATTGTTATTGCGTAACACGACAAATGAACAAGTCTATAGGGCAGTTATGAGAACATATAATATGTTGATCATTTGTTCATAATTTCAATAAAAATCATTATAACCCTATTCTATGTATTATAAAATATCATCCAAATATAAACAAAGCATGTGGATATTTGAAAGGGACCATTGGACGTAAATGAATTCACTGGCATAGGCAATTTCGTGTGAGTCGGATTCAGCCATCACCGGATTACCTTGGGCTTTTATGGGACATCCTGTGTCAAGTGCCAGGGTTTGTCTCAAGCCATCTCCGAATATGTCATAGTGAAGTAAATATGAACCAGTGATAACATTCTGGTATTGAAATATATTGTATTTCATCAACATTATTTATGCTAAACAATTTACATTTGGTGGGAAATTCATATTATATCATAACTATAATTTATGCTGAAGTTAGTAAAATGAACTGCAAAATGTGTATAATAACTGAATTGATAACAAACTATGTGTGATATCATTGATTTTTTTATTGATAAAAATAATATAACAAGTTTAATTAATCACCGAGAATTGTATATATGGATCGCATACTAAAACAATTTAAAAATACACACCATTACAACGTATAACAGCGTATGGCCAGGACTAAAACCAACTGTGTGCCAGTAGTATACTGAAGAGGAATATGAAACTAGATATGTTATTGTGCTTTTCCCATTTAGAGAATGAAATTGATCAAGGGGGTTTATAAGATACACAAGGATGATCATTTAGCAAGGATTTTATTGGGTTAAAATTAGCCCAGGGAAGATTATTTACATCTGTAAAAAAAACTAATAAATTTCACTTTGCTTCCCTCAAAATGCAGGAATATGCGTCTTTTGAAATCCCTGTATAGATTCTAGTATGACAAACGGTCAACAGCACAAGCGTCGGGACGTTCGGTTGTACATAGAGACGTCCGACAAATGCAATGCTCCATGCCCTAAAAAAGCCATTATATGCACCTTTTGACGATTTAAAAACCTTAAAATTATAAAGCGTTGCAACGCGAAACGAATTAATAATTTGGAGAGTTCTGTTGTCGTTATATTTTGTGAAACTACGAGGATTGATTATATAAAGTATAAAATGCGCCCAACATTGTATCTTGAAGGATGGCCGAGAGGTCTAAATAGGACACGTTTTACTCCAGGAATCCATGGGTCAGCGGTTCGAGCCCTGCTGAGGGTTACCTTTTTTTCTTTCTTTTTTAAATTTTATTCTTGATTTTTTTTACTGGAGAATGTTAGATCCAATGTTTACATTTATCAATATAAAGCATTTAATGACAAATTTCAAAAAATGCCAAAATCTGTGAAAAGGCCCCTTTAAAAAAAACAATATATTGCACAACCAATATTTTATACTGGGTACTTTCAATTTGAAGCATATCACCTTAATCACTCGTCCATATCCAACTAGCAATTTGTTGTGCTAGTAACTGTAAAATTATCTTCTTGCATTAAAGGTTAAGGCAAAATGATTGTGAACATTTTTTCGAGACAATTCCGACAAACAATAAATGGCCGCGTCAGGAATCTAACCACAGTATCCTTGGATTTGTCGCCCAGTGATCTTTTAGCATTGCTATTCGGAGTTTGTCTTCATAGCTTTTCTATGTTAAGTACATCTGCTTAAAGAAATATGAATTAAACGTTTTCCAAACAGACAGAAGGGTTTTAGTTCCACTAAAACATTCAACCATTAAAAATAATATAAAGGTATTACAAATGTGCATTTTAACTTATTTTTTTAAATAAATTTGGCTACAAACACAGCGGAAGACCGAACGCAAAAACGAGTTAATAGTCTAAGGCTAAGTCTTTACTGTTGACATTGTTAATTTTAATCTGATGCAATTATAAACTATATTTCTGTTCTGTTCTGTTCAGAAAATTCGTCACTCATTTTCGTCAATGTTTTTCGATACCGTACCAAGTCCTTATCCAACAGATCGATAAAACTGGAGATTCAGAGTAAACATGTAATGTACACACCATGATTGTTTTGCTTAAAATAAATAGTAGCTTAGTCAAACACGACAATAAGCAAGATGGCCAATAATTCATGCATATGAAAATTTATCTCTATAACATTCAGCTCACCGGATTTAAAGAGTTTTATTTTTGTAACAATACAAATCCAATCTTCAATTTTTCTTAGCTACTCTAAACTATTCATGCACATATAAACGAATATCAAGTTTGCTTATTATTTGAACTAAATGCTTCTTCTGATCACGGCACCAGACACACGGGTTTGTTATCGTCGACGTTTGTATGCGTTTTACGCTTAAATGCGTCAACATTGGACCGGCTAGTTCAGTTGAGGGAGCGCTGGACTACAAACCCGAGGTTCGCGGTTTCAATCCCGCCGTGGGCACAACATTTGTGTTGTGATTTGTCAGGAAATCGTTTCTATGGCCATCTCTCCCTACCTCTGATTCAAGTAAGGAAGTTGTCAGTTACTGGTTCTTAGTAGACGCACTTGGTACTGGTAAGCCAGTTGGCCCGGGAAAAGTGTATGTTAACCGACTGCCGTTAAATGACTGAAATACTGTTTACAACGGCAGAAAACTCAAGCAAACGTAGAAAAGCGCAAACACGTCGGTAAATGTAAAATACGTAGGCATTCTGCTTGTTTTGGTTGCGGGAGATTCGGGAATGACGGGGGCCGATTGTCCCGATACTATACTGAAGTATTAATTGTATAAACCTGTTATCCGCGAGTGAAGATATATCAATGAAATTTAAATGGAAGAAAGTTTATGTTTGCTGGCAATGTTTCAGTGATACATCAAGGAAGGTAGAATTAATTATATATGTTACAGGTTTTTGTACTATTATATTACTATAGATTTAAACTCTTGTGCCGCCGCGATATCACAGTTCCTTTAAGTTGTGGAGAAATACTTTGGACTTTATCCTTTTTTATTTGGTGAACATATGCTACATACCCGTAGCCAGGGGGAGGGAGTGCGTTGGGTCGGTTCGCACCCAATTTTATTGGACGCAAAAACGGTTATTTATTTTTTCCAGAAACCCAGTGAGTCTTCGTATTTAAGCGTTAAAATAATGTTGTATTCAATATGCAGCCGACAGGTCACCATATAGTTAATTTCTCGATTAAGTCAGTTCCAAGATAGTGCGTGATTTTAATTTACAAGTTTTACCCGTAGAATTTTTGAAACCAACAGAAGCTGTGACATCAAAATTTGAGAAGATCTAAGAAGCCGGTCTGTATAATGCAAAATTATTAACCTGGCACTCTAATCCGTATAAAATCGATACTTATTTATAGATATTTGACACTTAATTATTGTTTTGCAACTTTTGCTATCGTTATTAATGTTTGTTAAAGCTTTAACTGTAATAGATATCAAAACAAAATGTTGAAGCCTACTTATTGAGGGTTGAAATCCCAGTCCAATAACTTTTTTCGACAATTATCTAAATGGCTGGAAAAACAATTTGATGAACTTGAATAAATCAATGATCTGATAAAAAAAGACAATACATTTTAGATGATTATTCACGGAATGTTATGTCAGCTTCCGAAAATGACTGAAATCAAAGGACACCCTTCGACTATTGCCGAAGATTAATGAGTCACTGGTTAATAACTTTGCATTATACCATGATTTATAACAATAACAAATTGTGCACAGCATTTTTGACAAACTGCGTTGTCTTTTTGCAACATTCCCGTACAACCATTTTCGGATCTTCTAAAGGGTTTTCCAGCAAAAAATATCAGCTTTGCTCAAGTCATGATATTATTTTTGAATGACAAGAAAAAAATCATTGTTACAAAGCAATGTAGCTTTTTCGTACTTTACCAACACTTAATGGCATCTGTTGTGCTCCACATACAAACCTTTCCACAATGTTTTAATTATGTCAAACTTGGCACTAGGTATGTAAACAGTTGTTATAATGAATTTAAAACGTCATAACATATGATCAGGTGGAAGTTAACGTTTAATTTTTCATCAACTGTGATGGATCTTGAGCATATAATGGGCAAATAAGTACATCTTTTTTCTTCAACGTCCTGGTATACATTCTTAAGGACTTTGAGACCATAGGGCCAGTTATTTGTGGTTACAGGGTCTAAATGAAGCCTTAAGTGGTCTATGTTTATGAAATTCGTTTCGAGAAAAATAACTAATATGTTAAAAAATAGTTTTAAAAAAATAAATAAAGTAACCAGTTATACCATTTTGATTTCTTTTTAGTACTGGTGCACATTTGAGAAGAGTCAGTTTTGTTAATCAGTGTTTGTTGTACAATACACTATTAGCACGTTTAGATCAATGCTAGGCCTCTGGTACTATCCATAGTAGCAGACAAACAATTGTTTTGAAAAAAGGCAAATATTTCCATTTAATTTGCTCGATTTATGAATAGTAGAATGTTGGAATGGTAAAACACACCAATTAATCAAGATTCCAAGATTCCAATAAATAAAGATCTTTTATACCGTTCTTATTGTTGATTTTACATTCTTTAAATTTGATTAGTTATTGAAAAACGTGGTGGGAAATACATGTATGTTATATCATATTCATGTCGATCAGTCACTGAGTATGGTCAATGAAAGTGAAATTTCATATACATATGCTCTATAACTTCAGTCTCTAAATACAATTAAAAAGTGACCAGAGTGCAGGAGTTTACGTTTCATTTTCAAAATGTTCTAGGGGGAGGACCTCCAAAGCCCCAGATTGCAGGAGGAACATCCCCCCACCCCCGCACATACCCCCTTCGCCACTTCGGTGCTCAATAACAATCGTCGATGGCAAATATTCGCACCCTCCTTTTTAAAATCTGGCTACGGGCCTGTGCTGTGTTGAGAAGATGAAACAAAGCACAACGTTTTATAGTTTAACATTATACATTCATTAGCTTAGGAAATGAAAAATGAGAAGCAAGTTTACATTGATTGTCTATGATGTTTATATGGATTGGATGTTTAACACGTGGCCTTTCATAATTACAACTGTAATTCGTACATTTTCGAGCGAAAAATAAATTCGCAATATTATCCGTATTCTGAACCAATACAATATATGATATCTCAATACAACTGTGCGTGTTATTTGCATATTTTATTTGAAAATGACATGATTTACAGAAGCACAACGACTACATATAGGAGAGTTATGACTAATCACAGTGTGCAAATCATTGTTTGAAGGGTATTTAACGTTCGTAAAGCGGCAATCTAAGTCTGACTTAATAATGATTGGACACTATATGAATGCTGTTACACGAATGGTTGTAAAATATATACTAAAGCAAGGACAAAAGTTCCAAAACATACAATGGAAAACTTAAAAACAAGATGGCCGAAATACCACCGAGTCCTGCTCGTGAATTTACGGCAACATGAAAGGCGTAAGCATGTAATGGCATACATTTGATCTTTAGCGCTGAACATTTTTTTAATGTTGGACGATTAATTTCTGAAATACATTAGTCAAATTATATTGAGGAAATTAAAACAAGACATATAGGCAATAGAAAATATCACAAAGTCCCCCCCCTGTTTTTAAAACCATTAAGCACGCACACACTAATTAAATATTCCAAAGCTCGATATATAATTGCATACGACCTTTATGTGACCTCATATAATGAAGAATCATCTCAACAAGAAGCAACATCAAGATCAGGTGAAATTAGAATTGGCAAAAGTTGTTTCAATTATAAAAAATTTTTTTTATGTTTTTGACAAACATTCTTCTCAGACATACTTTATACGTTCTCTAACAAGTCTTCAAATATTAACCAGCCTATGTACTTATTAAATGCATGTGTTCAATGTTTATTTCTGCATGTCGTAAAAATGCACTAAAAAACGATTTAATTTTAACTTAGAAATGCCACCATAAAATTTAAGTATATAAACATGCAAGGCTTAGATACAAATGAGGTAGTTTTGAAGCTGGGATGTGTTTATTGTTCACTAATGTAATAGTATTAACTATAAATCATAACGTATATCATACAAATTCGTAACTTGTATAATAACAGAATAACCAATACACCGTTAGAACAAACACTTACATGCGTTTGTAAGACAATAAAATAATGTAACAAAACTACTATATTGCCATTACATGGTTGCATTCTTGTGTGTAAATAATAAAGAAGAAATTTGTCTTACTCGCATTAAACTTCAAGACCTTTCTAACGCAACATTTTGAGACTTGAATATCTCAGTTGTGAGTTAAAATTTTGATTTAAAAGTGTACATGTGATCATTTGACTTTAATCTAAGCAAGCTCAAGATCAAATTATTCATACGTGACGAACGAGCGATTTAACAGGTGGGGTATGTATGGCTTCATCTGTGTGCACGTGGAAATGGTGAAACGCCATAGTATTCTAAATTTATATATATTTCATCATTTAAGGTGAGTTCTTGCACCAGGAAAACATAAAATTAATTTAAAAATGTATAGATCATATGAATATTTAAAAGCGCAACCGCGCATTTTGGTAAATTGCAGGCATCCTAACTCACGTGCTTGCTCAGAATGTAGTCAACTGATCACATGTAAAATTTTAAATCAAAATCTTTACTCATAAATGAGATATTAAAGTTTGAAAAGTGTTGCGTTAGAAAAGTCTCCAAGTGCAGTATGTATTATATTGTGGAGTTAACATTTCGAATAATGCATTTATTTACGCGATATACAATTACATTTGTTACTTAACCTCTGTTCATGAATCAACCACAAACCTGGTGTGCCTGCACACTCAGTAGACCAAAGAGTAATTACTCCATTAACAATAATAATGTGCTCTGTGAAAATGGGGTTTAATGCATGTGCGTAAAGTGTTGTCCCATATTAGCCTGTGACGACTTTTTTAACGAAACAAATCATAAAAGCGGAAAGTGTCATCCCTGATAAAACTGTGAAGACTGTTAATCCGGGACGACACTTTCCCCACATGCATTAAACCCCCTTTTCAGAGCACGGACCTTTTTATAGAATAAAATGCGACCAGTTGGTTCGTCCTACTTGCTCATGCACATACTGGAATAAGGTGTTCGCGTTGAAGGACAAGTTACTTTGAATACAACGGTTCAAAGCAGTGTACAGTTGTTCTTTTTTGGTCTTGTGTATTTACATTTTCATGATTGTACACGTGTTATACGTAGACATTCTTAGCCACATGTAGTACAGGATCTTTCAAAGATTACGTTCAGTGATACTGAGCAAAATATATCGATCAAGACGCACTTCATTACATCAGAAGTTGAATTGTTCAATCCATGTTCTCTAATGAACCACCTCATAACACTATTTATGTAGAATGTCTGGTTTTAAATACAATCTGTAAATCTGTTGTCACTTCCTCTGCGGTGGGTCGTACGTCTGGGTTGCCATCCCAACATCTCTCGATCAACTGAACAAGGTTAGATGGTATGGCGTATCTTTCTCTGCAATTTGGGCGGGTCCCTTTTTTTATGGCATCTAGCAGGGTCCCGACGTCAAAAGTATCGTAAGTGTCTTCCGAATACGCGTGTCTGTTCAAGGAAAAAACTCGAGTAAAAATTAGTTACCAAACGCATATGCATAATTTACGGTTGTGGTAAACAATTAGTAAAAAGAGCATTACAAATAAAACATAATTTTGTTCATGGTTTGAAATCAAATACTTTGAATGTTAAGAAATGTAAACATAGTGTTAATCATGTAGCACCGGCAGGAGAAAAATCATATCAAAACAAGGAACTTTATCAATGACAAGTGACGAGCCATATATGACCCAAAATTATTACAAAAAAAGATAATAATAACAATTAATTTTTAAATAAGAAAAAAATGCATCCCACGTTGAAAGTATAGTGCATATGCACGTAAAAAGTATAGTACCATTGCAACTAAAATTAAATTGCCCATTTTACACGAATTTTAACATATATTGGTATCATAATCAGTGCTGTTTTAAATAACACTAACCTTCCATACCAAAGTTCCCAGAGAACTATAGCGAGGCTGTACATGTCTGTCTTCTTCGTATACGGCTTGCCGGAGAGTATTTCTGGTGACATGTGTGTACGGGTACCTGTGTATGTGCCAGATAAGTCCGCCTCGTGTTTGGCAAAGCCGAAGTCGCACACCTTGACCATCCCTTTGCTCATCTGCATACATATAAGCATGTGCGTAAATTGTCCTCCCGGATCGGCCTGTGCAGTCCGCAAAGGCTAATCAGGGACGACACTGTTCGCTTAGACTGGATTTTTGCTAAGTAGATGCTTCCTTTACACGAAAAGTACAATACCAGCGGAGAGTGTCGTCCCATACCAGCGGAGAGTGTCGTCCCATACCAGCGGAGAGTGTCGTCCCATATAAGGATGTGCGGACTCCACAGGCTAATCTGGAACGGCTTATTACGCACATGCATTGAATCTCGTTTTCTCAGAGAGGGGCTCAATTATTATTCTTCGAATTATTGTGGAAAATAGTGTCTACCATTAAACAAAACCTTATTGACTAAAGATTGGATTAGTTCAAAGTATTGACACGTTTAAAACTGTTACTTATTTCATTTTTAAAATGTAAAAGTATAAGAGCAATACACAAAAATCCGATATTTTTACATTAACAAATAGATTATAAAATGGCCTAAATGAATATTGGAATTCGAAAGACGTATACATATAAAAAGAAAATATTAAAATCTTTTTAACGGTATCTCGGCATTACCAGGACATTGGCTAGTTTAAGATCCCTGTGAGCAAAGTTGCTGGCGTGAATGTGAGCCAGTCCCCTGGCTATGCCAACCCCTGCTTTCACGTAGAAATCCAGGGCTTCGGTCGGTCGATCTTTTGAGTCGTAGTGCCTAATAGTCATGAAATAACCATATCTATGTCACACACAGAATTTATTTAAGCATTGAATTGTTATTGAATACAATTTTGATGTAATCACATTTATTTGCATTATTATTACATTATTGATACGTATCCGTTCGGCGAATGATTAACAGCTAACAATCAAACAGGCAATAAGTTTTGCATTTATTAGTTTTTGACCTTAAGTTATGAACAGGCCCTAACACACAAAGCAATCTTAGTATTTATCACATGCAATGTCACATATTGTTTGAGGTATATTATAATTGTTTCAAGAAGACGCAATTTGTTTTGTTTTCCCTATTCCGTATGAAAATCAACTACAGGTATAGCAATTCGTTCTCATACTAGATTTGGTCAAATTTTCTCACATAAAATATATTGATTTAAACTGATATGTTGCGTACATTTCTGAAATATGTTGCAATTGATCGCAAATGAAGACGCGTTTCAGAGAAGAAAACATCTGCTGCAAGCACAAGTGTTAGACAATCCTGCATAATACAAACCCGCATTGAAGATGTTGCGTTTTGAAGACGAAGTCTTCTAATGACTGGTCACATATTTCAAACATGAACATGAGTCTGTGTTGACTCATGGTCTCCAGACTGCCCCCTTCAGTGATCGCCGGCATTTTATCAGAGTAGCAAACACCGATGAACTCTACGATGTTTTCATGTTGTTTGAGTTTCCTGCAATGCGCTAAGCTTGTATGGATTGTAACCCATGATGATAATAATTTGAATATATATATACACTGTATTAGTAGTCGAGTCAAATATATATTTCATTTAAGGCAATGATAACGTGTCAAAAGTAAGCGATATTATTGAATGTTAATTTCTTGAAATACATGAAACCGGAAAATGAAAATTGAAGACTGCACAAAGCTATGAAAATGGATAGCATAAGTTACAAAAAAACAATTTTGTTATGACTTAGCGATTGCTAGAGTAGATCGCTAGTTTGGACAAGAGAAGAACATGTGTAATCTGATTCTTCTCTAATCCATTTATGCCTAGTGGACTCTCCAATCCTTCTAAACTGGATCAATTTATTTCCAAAATTAGGGATGTCTAGTATATTTAGTTCTATATTTAGAATATTTCTTTCAGAAATTATTTTAAGCAAACAGCGCAGACCCTGATGAGACGCCGCATCATGCGGCGTCTCATCTGGGTCTACGCTGTTTGCCAAGACCTTTTTCTAGACGCTAGGCATAAATGAGTTAAGTTGTTTCCAATAAAAAGGCGCTTACCACCGCCAGTAAAGCTTACCTCAGACACTCCAATTCTGTCAGCTGCGAATATAAGTCTGCAAAACGCAGCGTTAGGATCTTCAGAGCCACTTCTCTGCCATTTCCGGTGGCCGGATACAGCGCCGAGTACACTGTAGAAAAGCTGCCCTTTCCGATTTCACGGATTCGCCGAATATGCGCTACATCGATCAAGTCTTTCGTGACGAATTTTAATCCGTATAGTTTGAGTTGTCCAATTATGTCCTGCAGCGTGAGTTGAATAGGCTTAAACTCTCGGGTAATTGTCTTGGAGGACCGCCGGTCTCTCTGTATTTGCTCCACTTGTTGAATGTCTGCCTTTATCTGTGCCGGAATAGTTTCTTCGCAAAGGTCCTTTATTTTCCTCTCAAACAAGGACATGTACGTTTCTGAGATAAATTTGTCGATGACCGACTCTTTAAAGAAATCTTCGATCACTTGTTCTGTCCATATTGTCATGTACTTCGCTTTATCTTTCATATATTCCGTTCGTTGCTGTTTTGCCTGAACGGTCTGTTTTATAAGCATCCCAACCCCCACTGGCAGGAACAACAACGAGGCGGCTGTAACCACGGGGATCCATAGGGGAGCAGCCACAATCAAAATCACCTTTTCACTTGTGGTAAATACAGAGGTTTTCACTTCAATGATCTGTTTCCCAAAATCTATAAAAGACCATTACGACAAAATTAGACAGCAGTCGCTGGTAGCTCACGAATTACAAGCATACATTATTTCTTAGTGACCTTTGTAAAAGTCTATTTAACTTTTATTCAACATTTTTATGGTTGTACTTGTCTGAAGGTTTTATAAATGACCAATCCGACGAAAGGTTTTTCCAGAAGTAAGTATCATTTTTAACTTTTAATATAAACGGAAATGCAGTTTTAAGATGACATTGCCGACCATACAAACCAGTCTAATTATTTAGCAAGACAAAGAACTGTTGTGGAGGTATTATTCACATTTGGGTTAGATTATCGGTGGGTGACAAACATATTTATTCACAACCATACCTGACAATCTTCTCTCTGGAGTTATTATATCGCCTTCTATGAGGTTCTGAATATCAGTACACTCTTCCGTCAGTAACTTGCATTCAAGCTTAAATTCGTGTGTAAGCTCGTCCTGAACTGTCTTCACTATTTGGTTACCAGCTTCCCACTTCGTGATTTCATCCATTATTCGGGCTTGTATCATACGCTCTCCTTTAAGTTTCGTCGCGTCAAAATCGTCCGCTTCGATAACCGGCGCCTGTAAATCTGTCCAGAGTTTAATCCGAGCTTGTACATCGGGGTCGTGTAAATACGCGAAGAGAGAACTCGCAAGATTGCGACATCTGACCTGAGCAAATTCTCGTAATCTCTTCTTCACCTGTTGAATAAATACAGGAAAATGCAAATCCAGAATTATCCTAAGGAGATAGTTACGGAATACCGTTAGGGCCATCGTGGTTACACATTAAAAGCCAGAGGGCGACAATGCGATAGTGCGATAGTACGATGGCGACAACGCGATAGTACGATGGCGAAAACGCGAGAGTACGATGGCTACAATGCGATAGTACGATGGCGACAATGCGACAACGCGATGGCGACAATGCGATAGTACGATGGCGACAGTGCGACAATACAATGGCAACAATGTGATAGTACGATGGCGACAATGCGACAGTGCGATAATACGATTACGACAGTGCGATAGTACGATGGCGACAATGCGATAATTCGATAAAACGATGACAACAGTGCTACAATACGATGGCGACAGTGCGATATAGTACGTGGCAACAATACGATAATACGATGACGACAGTACGACAACGCGATAGTACGATGGCGACAATGCGATAGGACGATGGCAACAATGCGATTATACGATGGTGACAGTAAGATATGACTATCGCATTGTCGCCATCGTACTATCGCGTTGTCGCATTGTCGCCATATACTATCGCATTGTCGCCATCGTACTATTGCACAATCGCATTGTCGCCCTCCGAATTTTAATGTGTAACCTCGATGGCACTAACAGTATTCCGCAGATAGTATTGTCAACATCAGCTAGTGATTTAAGCCTCGTTCTGTAAAAATAGGTCTTAATGCATGTGCGTAGAGTGTAGTCCCAAATTTGCGTGTGCAGTGCGCACAGGCCAATCGGGTATTACATTTTCCGCCTTAACTTAATTTTCCCTAAGGAGAGACTTCCGTGAATGAAAAATTCCATAAAGGAAGAAAATTCAGTCCTTGATTAGCCTTACGGACTGCACAGGCTAATACGGAACGACACTTTATGCATATGAACGATGCTGAAATACCGTCGCCATGGCGTAGTGGATATGGTGTCCGTTTGGCGACCGGTAGTTCATGGGTTCGATCCCCACTATCGTAGAGTTCTTTCCATCTTCCCCATGGACACCAAGTACTGGTTCTAGTAACAAGAAACGGACTCAAGAGTGTTTCAAATAAGCCTTAAGCTTTCGTTGAGCTAAAATAAATAGGTTTAAACTAAACACAGAAAAAAGGCAAATCTAGAAACATTATTAGCAGAGTTCTGTAAACAACCGTGAGTATAAATTATGTCTAATTTTAATAGTAAAAGACATGAGTGGTATTAACTCAAGAGTGGTGAGTTCAATATGTTTAAAGCAGACACACGTACGTGGCCCGCGTCTTCTCTTAGCGTCGCCAGACGAGTGTTCACCTCTTCGAACAGGCGTTTCTTTTCCACTTCCGTTGCGCGAGCACGATTAACGCGTGCAGCCACGTACTTCCGTATTTGCTCGAGAAAGTTGCCTATCCATCTGGAAATTGAGGTAAAATGATACAGGAAGCCTAAAAAACAATTATTCTTTCCATATATTTGTTATGACTTTTTGTGAAAAAATACATGAGTTATAAGTACTGTTCTAGCCAATTAGTGCGGAGAATGGAATGTAAGCAATGTTTAATTTAAAGAAACTGAACAGCCAGAGCATGCAGCTAGATAATGGAGATCTATTGAGTCGCGTTCTGAGAAAACTGGGCTTAATGTATGTGCGTAAAGTATCGTTCCAGATTAGCATGTGCAGTCCGCACAGGCTAATCAGGGACGACACTTTCCGCCGAAACTGGCTCTTCGTGTAGAAGAGACATCCTTTAAACGAAAAATACCATTAGACCGGAAAGTGTCGTCCCTGATTAGCCTGTGCTGACAGACACATGCATTAAGCCCCGTTTTCTTAGAACGCGTCTCTATTGAGCCTCTTTCTGAATCTGAGCTCAATGCATGTGCGCAAAGTGTCTTCACGGATAAGCCTGTGCGGATTGTACATACAAATCTGTGACGTGCACATGCATCCAGCCCAGTTTTTCTCGAGCGCGGCCCGTGTTCGCGTTGCCCGTGAGGCTCGATAAGATCAGCTTCTGCAGCCCTCCCATCAGCGCCGCATACCGTTCCGTGTAGCCGATACCGGAAGTGATGTATCTGCTGGCCTGAATAAACAACTTACGTGAATTTATTTTCTGAATAAGAATTAACAAAGTATAAAAATGTCAAATAATTATGCGGTAATCGTAATATTATATCATAAACCTTCTTAAGAACAAACACCGGTTGAATCAGCAACTTCATATATTGTATAACGTGTTATGATACAAGAACAAAACGTAAATTAGCATCGTTTTGTTTGACATCAGCTGCAGAGATTTCATCGGTGTACATTAAAGACATATACACTAAACGCACCTTTTATCTACATCGTACACCGCATTTTATCGGAAATATTCACCAAAAACGTAAATACATGTATTGTGATAGAGTTAATAAGCACAGAACCCAACGGATTGTCTTGTGAAAGTTTATAGGATATATGCGGAACAACCGGTCCAGTAAATTACTAGAGGATTGTCTTAGCCCATTTATGCCTTGCGTCTAGAAAAATGGCATTGGCAAACAGCGTAGACCCAGATGAGACGCCGCATGATTCGGCGTCTTATCAGGGTCTGTGCTGTTTGCTTAAAGGAATTTCTGTAAGAAATATTCATTTCTGTAAGAAATATTCTAAATATAATCTATTGAAATAAAGGTACTAGACATCCCTAATTTTGGAAATAAATTGATCCAATTTAGAAGGATGGGAAAGTCCACTAGGCATAAATGGGTTAGACAAACAACAGTCCGCTACCGGGTTTATGATGTCGGAGTAAGAACAGATCTCCATAAGAGCCTTGTCCTGAGAAAACTGTGTCATCCCAGAGTGATTTTCGGTAAGGAGAGACTTCCTTGAAACTAAAAATATCATAAAAGCGGAAAGTGTCGTCCCTGATTAACCTGTACGGATTGCACAGGCTAATCTGGGACGACACTTTACGCACATGCATTATGTCCAGTTTTCTCAGAACACGACTCATAAGTTGTACGAAGCTAGCTTCAGAACCTGTTTGTATGGCTAGATGTAGATTTTAGTTTCCGAATATTTCTGTAACCAGAGCAATCACAATTGTGGTCTGATAACAGTGAAATAACGTGCTTATTCCGCATATGGCCGTCTATCCTCATACAGCGTTTCATCAACATAACTTAATTATTATTTAGTTGACGCATCCATATTTTAGTTTTCCCTAATGTCTGTAACAAACGAAACTACATGTATAAGGACAAAAAAAGAAGAAGTACATGTATTCCCATTTTTTGAAGAATCCAGATTCGGATCGACAAATCGGCACACGATAAAAAACGGACATACCGGGGGTAAATATCTAAACCTTCCGGGTACACCGGTACACAAACTATAGCAATATCTCAGTGGTGCATATTTGGTACATTCATCCAATATAATTAAGAACGTAACTCTAATATTTTTCGTAAATTTCTAATTTTTTTTAGGATGTGAAAACATTACTTATAATTAAATATCTTAAATATTAATTAAATTGGAATGATATACGATTCTGTCAAAAAGATCTTAAACGAACAATATCTTTCTAAAATACAGTCACATTAGGAAACAATCATTAATATTTACCTTCAGTGAACATTATTAAACATTTTATTGAGTCGTGTTCTGAGAAAACTGGACATAATGCATGTGCGTAAAGTGTCGTCCCAGATTAGCCTGTGCAATCCGTACAGGTTAATCAGGGACGACACTTTCCGCTTTTATGTTATTTTTCGTTAAAGGGGCCTTTTCACAGATTTTGGCATTTTTTTTAACTTATTCATTAAATGCTTTATATTGATAAATTTAAACATTGGATCGTAAAAGCTCCAGTAAAAAATCAAGAAAAAAATTAAAAAAAGGAAAAGAACATTGCCCGGAGCAGGTTTCGAACCAGTGACCACTGGAGTCCTGCCAGAGTCCTGAAGTAAAAATGCCTTAGCCTACTGAGCTATTCCGCCGAGTACACATTATTGACGTATTTTATACCTTATATAAGCAATCTTCGTAGTTTCACAAAATTTAACGACAAAAACAGAACTCTCCAAATTATTCAATCGTTTCGCGTTGCAACGCTTTATAATTTTTAGGTTTTAAAATCGTCAAAAGATGCATATAATGGTTAATGTTCAGTATTACTGTTTCCTCACAAATATCATAACTAAAACGAAAACTTACGAATCTGAAACATTTTTTTTTAATTTTGTCAATTTACCAAAGCGTGAAAAGATCCCTTTAAAATGAAGTCTCTTTTTAGCAAAAATCTAATTTAGGCGGAAAGTGCGGATTGCACAGGTTAATCTGGGACAACACTTCATGCACATGCATTATGCCCAGTTTTCTCAGAACACGACTCAATTGAATATGCAATAACAAGTATCAATACTTCTGTTTGCACGATATCAAGTATGTCAACTAATATCTCCGATTTCAGTTTACCGCATAAATATCATCGAGGACCCACGCAAACTGTGCCGGTAGAATGTATATCGTATTCTTGAATACGATCCTATTCATGTTAAAGTATAATTAATGGGGCTGAAGGTCAATTCTTAACATCTATTTGCAAGTCGTAACAAGCAAAATGATTTATAAGATTCGATGTGGTAAGTTTGATTACAAAGTAAATAACGTTCGGTGTGTGTAATGAAACACGTGCAAATTGCAATTTACGTGCGGTACAAGCAGGTGTTGGAAAACTGTGATTTATGATTGTGCGTTAAGTGTCATCCCAAATAAGCCTTTTAGCCCGCACAGGCTAATCAGGTACGACACTTTCCGCTTTTATGGAATGTTCCGTTCAAATAAAGTCTTTTCTGAACAAAATCCAGTTAAGGCGGAAAGTGTCGTCCTGGACAAGCCTGTGCGGAATACACAGCCTAATCTGGGACGAAAATTTACGCACATGCGTTAAGCCTAATTTTCCCAGAGCGAGAATCAAACATGCATGGCTGCTTTAACGATGACAAGTATGCAATCGTATTGTTGTACACTCGCGAGATGCAATCAAATATGCAAACAACTGTTTAAAAATAACTCTGTACAAAGCAAAATCGGCATACCTATATTGCATACCCAGTCGTTGTGCATTTGTAAATTATAACCCTCTCCGGTGCAACCGCGTGTTTCAATAAGATGCAAATACAAACGCGAACGAAAGAGCAATTGTGTCGTGTTCTGATAAAAATGGGCATAATGCATGTGCGTAAACTGTCACCCGATATTAGCCTGTGCAGTCCGCACAGGCTAATCAGGGACGACACTTTCCGCCGAAACTTGATTTTCGGTAAGGAGGTACTTCCTTGAAACTTAAAATACCATAAAAGCGGAAAGTGTCGTCCCTGATTAGCCTGTGCGGTCTGCACAGGCTAATCTGGGACGACACTTTACGCACATGCATTTAGCCCAGTTTTCTCAGAACGACGCTCAATTAATCGTACCTCAGTGGTGCTCATTTTGTACATATATCTGTCCCAGGAGAAGCCCGGTAGGTGCTTCTTCAGTTTGTCCACCGTGTCCTGCCAGACCTGCGCCTCGGAACCGGGCTGGTTCCGCTCCCGCTCCTCCACGATATCCCACTTGTTGCACACAAACATGGTACAACTGGGGTCGAAACTGAACAAGCCGCCCTTAGTCTCCTCCAGCTTCAGGCGATTGAAGATCGTCACCAGCTGCGAACAACAAGATACGTATTGATTATATGAGGCTTAAGTCACGTGCGTAAAGTGTCCTCCCAGATTAGCCTGTGCAGTCCGCACAGGCTAATCAGGGACGACATTTCCCGCTGTTATGGTCTTTTTCGTTTGAAGAAAGTACACAATGTATTTCCTAAACAAAAATCATTTCAATGCGGAAAGTGTCGTCCCTGATTAGCCTGTGCAAACTGCAGGCTAATCTGCGAGAACACTTTATTCACATGACTTAATTCCAGTTTTCTCAGAACAATGCTCATAATACTATGTATATTTGTATCATTTTTATACACACAAACATTAATAAATAAAAGCCATGTGCTTGTTAATTAACTAATCGTGCCAATGCCGTGTAAAGTGTATTTGATAATCAGAAATACCCCTTGTTTTACTTGTGTCATCTTCAGGTGTATTTTTATTAAAGAATCGTCGGTTTTATGCAAATAATTGCAAGAATAAACCGTCCTCAAATAAGTAATCAACCATTAGAGTCGCAAGTACAAATCAGATAGTACACTTTTCGCTGAGACTATATTTTCGTTTAAAACAGACTTTCTTTTAACGAAAAGTTACAACGGAAAGTGTCGTCACGGATTAGGGATTATGGTTGTGGGGACAACACAGGCTAATATAGGACGACGCTTAACGCACATGCATTAAGCCCGGTTTTCCCAGAGCGAGGCCCATTTATCAATAGTATTTGTTTTTGAAGGAAACGAGTGTAGATGATCGTAACTTAATATGTATACAACATGTCTTTTGAGGACACATTTTATTATTTCTACAGAAAGTGTCGCATTTAGTAGTTGGATCATATTTTATGTAAAAGGTGTATGATATGTTGATGGTTAGTTATTATTACGTATGAGCCGCTCTCTTTGAACAATCTGCATTCCGCACGGGCTATCAGGGACGTCACTGTCCGCTTTAATGATTTTTTACGTTTAATGGAAATATCTTCATAGCGAACATCCAGTGTTGCTGGAAAGTGTCATCCCTGATTAGCCTGTGCGGACTGAACAAGCTAATCTGGGACGACACTTGAAGCACATGCATTAACCCATTTATGCATAGCGTCTAGAAAAAAAAGGCCTTCGCAAACAGCGTAGACCCAGATGAGACGCCGCATCATGTGGCGTCTCATCTGTGTCTGTGCTGTTTGCTTAAAGGAATTTCTGTAAGAAATATTCTAAATATAGAAATAAATATACTAGACATCCATAATTTTGGAAATAAATTGATCCAATTAGACGAATGGGAGAGCCCACTAGGCAAAACTGGGTTAAACCCCGGTTTCTCCGAGCGAGGCTGGTATACATAACGTACCCTGTCCTCCTGGACCCCGCCGGAGTTGGCGCTGTTGAGGACGTAGATGAAGGCTGCCGCCTTAGGGAGGTACTCGAACAGTTTCTCGGACAGCAGCTTGCACTCACCGACGCCCGGTGTGTCAACGATTGTCACATGCGACTGTATGTTATATAAAACCATTTACTGTAAACGTCTAGAAAATCGTCGGTATGAAATTTCGTTGTTTAATAAAACTAAACTAATTCGTTGACACGTAATTTCGTGGATTTCATATATTAGTAATACATGACACGCAATAGCCATATAACCTGCATACATCGATTCTTAAAACGTTACGATGAATTCATAAATTCAAACAAGAGTCGAGTAATTTAAACGAAACACAAGATTACGGTAAGGGTTTTTTTACTCATGAAACTTTGACACAGATAAATAAAAATATAACTGTTTGAAAGGTATTCGCAAGTTATATTGAATTGTTTGTTTGGCAAAACTTGCATCACTTGAATAGTTTAATTTACTTGAATCCGAAGTTTCTATTTAGATTTTACCATATCGATATGTGTTGATATGTGCTTTGTGGAATAGTTTGGCCAAACTGTTTTTGTAAATTATAAGGTTTACCAAAATCCATCGTTGAATCGAAAGAAAGGAATAATGATACTCAATACCAATTACATCATATTACGTTCGAAGTACACGTATGTCCATCAAAATATATCGCAGAATAACATAAAGGTATATTACCGCTTAATATATGTCTAATCAAATCTGGTCATTTTGTTAAATGAATTGTATGAGAAAACGCCTTACATATTTAAAGTTTGCATATTTCCACTGCGGACATGAATATGTGTATGGAATAAATACTTAATCATATCGGGCACTATATTGGTTCGTTTAACATGGAACAAACACGGGCACTATATTGGTTCGTTTTACATGGAACAAACACTAGTAGTTCCAACAGTAACCTCAGTGGTCTCCTTTTCACAAGTATTAATTGGTTTATTGGACGGAAACAAAACCATATATGCATGCTGGATCACGTAAAACACTTGACATGCCTGCTAGATTAATAAGTGTTTTACTACGCATATTGCGAGTTTATGAACGATGTCGTCGATTGTATGTGTCTGTTTAAGTATTTATATAGGGGCAAGGATAACGCCGTTTAACAAAGTATAATTTTTGCAGCGACGCATTCGTTTATAATTAGAATCTTTGCAAAATTGGATGCGATATAAAAAGCTAGATTTGTTTACCGTAATTACTCTAAGTTTTCGGACACCGCCTTTTTTGGCAAAATAATTATTTTTCGTGACTCTTAATTTTCGGAAACACGAGTTTCGTCCATAATTAATGTCTCTAAGTTTTCGGACAGTATATTTTATAACGCTATTTTACAAAATTTCGGTCCTGTTTTCGATATCTAATGACACTTTGAGCATAGGGTTTTACAACAAGATTTACATCATAAAACATGGCAGGTGCATGCCTGAGGGCAACGGACCATTACATTTGCGTTATTGGGTAAATAACCTTGTAAATCGGTATAAAACAATGGTTTCGCCTTATAGCAGAAGCGTTATGACAATTATCAGGGGCAGTGCCAATTAACAGTTCAATTATCTACCGCAATGGAACTACCCATTATCAATAAAAATAACTGTGACAAATACTAAACGCTTCAAAGTGTGATGCACCCTATTGCAAGTTTTACGAACAATGGAAGGTGTTAAACAACAGCTTTCGGAAATGAAATGATCATCAAATGTTCATCTTTGAACTCGTTGGTCAAAGTACAACCTTGTAGTAACTTTCTGTCAAATGAATTAAGCATTTAAAATTATTTAAAATAAGCTCGTGCTATTACCGGTAGTCGTTGATACAATTGACGCTATTTTCGGACACTTCAATTTTCGACTCTAAGTTTTCGGACACCTGTATTTTGTGAATATTTTTCGTATCTAAGTTTTCGGACACGAACAAAAATAATTATTTTTTAGTGTCCGAAAACATAGAGCAATTACGGTACATCTCTTAATTTTATACATTAACCATACGTATATTAAAAAACAAAGCTACCCACTCTCTCTCTGTCGCAGTTAAAGGCGGTTGACATTGGAAACCATGCGAATATCTCGCATATGGAACACATAAAAAACCAACTGGTCAAACTTCAACTTCATGAGTTGTAATCAATCATTCTAATAAGAAATTACTTATATAAATTAACGCAAATTAGAAATATAAAAATAGTATAAAAGTACACGCACGTTGTTCCCGAGCAGCGGCAGTTGTCAATATCCACACATTTATATTCCGTTCCAGCATCTCGATGCGTCACTTCCTGTGTCAACTTCTCCAGCGCTTCCACGTCATTCTCGCGGATCGTCTGCCTATGTTCCGTGCCGTCTGCCTTGTGTACCACGTAGTAACGTTCGGCGTCTGTCGCGATAGGGTGCACGCGGCAAATGGTTGACGTCGCGCACAGCAACGAGTACGGAAGCACATCAGTTCCCAACAGCAAATTCAGGAAGCTGCTTTTGCCGGCGCTTGTTTCTTCTGTGTAACATGCACGGTTTATGGGTCTGTTGGCCGATTTTTTTCTCGAGCACGGTTGAGAAGCCTCGTCAATTTCTGCGGCTTGGGCAGGTCAAAGTCTGTGGTGTCGAAAACTTTCATGTGGTCATCAACCAATCTACGGGAGGCCGCGAAAACATCAGCCACAGCCTCTGTCTTCAACTGAACAAGATTACAACATAATATATAAACAAAACATGATTAAATAACTTTTATCATCAATATATAAATAATTTATATTACGCTTCATTTTCTTTATTTTATCAAAACATCGTACACACATAAACACGCAAGTATAACTTACATCACGTATCAATTCCACTTTTTTCCGCATCAAAGGGTCAGCAGCGTGAGTGTGCGTCCGTTTCGCTTGAACTACGTCCCCCTCTTGCGCGACTGACACGGAACATGTGATCGCTTTCCGTCGCACGCTGCATCTCCACCTAATGTGCTTCTTTGTCTGTTTCTGTGTTTAAACGGAAAAATATAACGGTAAAGGAATATACAAATACTTTTGATAATATTTACATTAATCAAAATCTTTATAAAAAAAATAACGCATACACAAATGAAGATAATAACATAATACGTATGGGTGTTTACGGGTTATGTAAAAACTTAATTACCTTGAACGTGAATGAATATCCATCGGAGGATACCAGCCTTCGTTAGTAGTAGGGAAATTAGGCTTCTGGGACAGAACCGTTTCCCATCCGTTTCCCATCCGTTTCCCATCCGTGTCCCAGGCAATTCTATATATAAATGTATAATATCTTTTTCAAGATATTATATATCCCTCAGGAAATTCTATATATATATAAATGTATAATATCTTTTTCATATTTCAGGGCGGCATCCCATTCGCAAACGCGGCGGCTCGAGGACTTTTGACCACTACCATTATTCGTGATTTTTACAAAAAAAAAAAAAATGAAAATGACTTAAGTATTTTTTTTTTACTATATAAAATGGATGACCAAACGGTACAAGAACTGATTCAACGGCGTATTCAGCAAATTGAAAATCCACCACCACCAAATGAGCATTTAAATAAAGTTTTACAAAAATTTCAACATGATCAAAAAAGAATGAATACTCGAAAAGCTATACGCTTAAAATCTAAGAAAAACAGTTGTCTCTATAAAAATCATCCTGTACTTGATTTTAAAAAGGATTAAGGTCCATTTCCAAACCCTCACTTGGGTATGAAAATGACTATTATAAATCTATTAGGCTTTTATTGTCAACCCATGAATTAAACGATTCGGGATATCCAAGCCACTTGACTAACGACTTGTCCCCGCGTTTTCTAATAACTTTTTCTATTCTATATACTTTTTGACTTGTTTTTTGAAGTTCTTGTTCATAAAACGTACCCTGTATTTCCTCATCATTATAATCAGTGATTTTATACGTTGGCGGATCTGTATATTGAACTTGTGACACTGTAAACACCTCCTCAGTACATCTAGGTGTATATCCTTTTTCAAATATTCCCTTTTTCTTAGTTATTCTTACCTTATCGCCGACTTCAAATATTGGCTTACCGTACTTTTGTGGGTGTTTGGAGTACAAATTTACCCAAACAACACTTTCATTTTTTTTATCACTAGCATCATCAGGTGTCATTTTGATTGATGAATGCTTTGTGTTGTTATAGTCATTGACCATTTCATCTAAGACATCAACATATTTTTTGGTAGAGTTGGCTGAAAAGTATTTGAACATTTTTTCCTTCATTGTTCTGTTCCATCGCTCTACCACGGAACTTTTCTCTTCGTTTTCTGTGGAATACAACTCGACTCCCAACGCCATAACGTTTTTATTGTAGAACTCCTTTCCTTTATCGACCCACAACTTTTGAGGTTGTCTGTTTTTAAATATTTTGTTAAATGCTTCAGCAACCTCAACTCCGGTTTTACTCTTTAATGGAACAATCCATCCATATTTTGAAAATACATCAATAACTGTTAGCAAGTATTTTACACCATTATTAAACTTAGCAAAAGCTTGCATGTCAACTAAATCCGCAGCCCATATGTTATCAATGCCATGGGCAACGACTATTCTTTTTCTAAAACGTTTTACAACGGGTCTGTGCAGTTCGACTGCGAGCTGATCAGACCATTTTATTTCTTTAGCCACGACTTTTTTTTCCCATTATAACCCAACCCAAACTTTGCCTTGGTAGATATTATCGGCTTTATTATACTACGCTCAATTTTTTCACGGAGTGTTGGGTCTTTAATAGCATCCATTTGTTCAAGCATAATTTGATCAGCTACGTTTCTACCTGCTGTATCTGGAAAGTGTTGGTAAGCTAAATCATGAAGGTATGCGGCATTATCAACTCGATCAACTGGTTTACTCCAGTCTTTATATGCGCCAGTTGAAGTTATTCTCTCGTTTAAATTAGTTCCAGGTCCTGCAAAGTTCATTCCTGGAATATGCATTTCACCGGGAAATTTAGCCCACGGAAGCTTGACTTTACTCGTCACCTTATTCAACGTCGAAACCAAGTCTCCGCCAGTTTTAGTATGCATTTTTACAAACTGTGTTTTAACACAACCGCAAACGGAGCACTTTCCGCGAAGCATTGGTTTATTGTTCTTACTGACAACATTTTTTACATCAACCGTTTCAGTTTTGCTTTTGCACTTTACACAATACATTTTTTTTATGAAAAAATAATTTATATTTAAAAATGGAAGTTACAGATCTTTCGTGGAATGATGATATTTCAAAAAGATGCAACAGTAGACTTTTACCGAGATCAATACGAGGTCTTATTATTGGTAAAAGCGGATGCGGAAAAACTATACTATTGTTAAACCTTTTACTACGACCAGGATGGTTAGACTACAACAACTTGCAAGTTTTTGGCAAGTCGCTATTTCAGCCGGAGTACAGAATTATTAAGAAAGCGTTTGAAGAAAAGCTGCCTAAAGAAAAAATTCTGAAATTGTTTGCCAAACAAGACTATATAATAGAGAATGACGTTTCACTAGCTCTTGTAGTTGAATTAATTGCTAAAAGTTTAGATAAGCCAGCTGATATTGAATGTAAGTTTTTTGAAACGTCTGATGATGTACCTGATCCTAGAGACTTGAATAGCTCTAAAAAGAATTTAATGATTTTTGACGACCTTCAGTTGGAAAAACAAAACAAATGTGAAACTTATTACATAAGAGGACGCCACAGCAATGTAGACTGCTTTTATCTCGCACAAAACTACTTTAAACTTCCAAGACAAACAATACGTGAAAATGCAAACTTTATGTGTTTGTTTCCACAGGACATGAAAAATATTAATCACATCTACTACGATCACGTTTCAACTGATATGTCAAAAGAAGAATTTAGAAATTTTTGTAAAGTAGCCTGGGACCGTCCTCATGGATTTGCTGTTATAGATCTTACTAGTAAAAAAAATAATGGTAAGTATAGATCAGGATTTGACTATTTTTACATACCTCAATAATAAAAAAAAATATATATAAAATGGAACGAGTACTAGAACAAATGTTGGCGGAAATAAAACAAATTAGAATTAATACCAGTCCGAAAAATTCTTTTTATATTATATTGCAGGGTAATAGCTCAAGAATTTGTACTTCTTTAGGACCACCAATTCAACTAGATGTAGACAAAACATATGAAATGGCCTTAGTTAGTTTGGAGACCTACTATTCATTTCCAAATATAGACTCTTCAAACAATAACTTTCGCTATAGACCTAACAACGAAAATGATTGGTGTGATATAAATATTCCCGAAGGTTCATACGAATTGGAAGATATAGGCGATTACATTCAACGAATAATGAAGGAGAATAATCATTACAAATCTGCCACGGACGAGTACAATATAACCCTAGAGCCGAACGACAACACACTCAGAACAGTACTAAATATAGAACCAAATTATGAAATAGACTTTACACCTGCAAACTCTATAAGATCGTTATTGGGTTTTAATGCTAAAATATACTCATCAGGATATAATGAGGCTGAAAATATTGTCGAAATATTAAGTATTAGTAGCTTGAAAGTAACTAGTGATATAATTAGCTCATCATATGTTAACAATTCGACTGAAAACGTAATATACAGCTTTTTCCCTTCGGTTGGACCTGGGTATAAAATTATGGAAACACCAGCTAATTTGGTTTATTTACCTGTTAATTTGTCGACAATTTCGTCAATTGAGACAAAACTCATTGACCAGAACGGAAAACTTATAAATATGCGTGGTGAAAATATTTTTATTAAATTTCATATAAAAGAAAAGTAAAAAAGTTTTTTTTTATATCATATATAAAATGAGTCGTTTCGTAAATGTACCAGTAAATATTAGCGAAGGTCAGAGAGAAAAAATCAAAAAAGCTATTCAATCAGGAGCTCCCGTGTCTATTCGCCTATCACACGAGGATTTATCTGGAGAACACGTGCTAGCCCTCACTCAAGCACAGATTAACAAAATGACAAAAGCTTACCAAAGTGGTAAAGGAGTGACGATTAAAATGTCAAAAACACAAATAGAACACAACAAAACAGTTGAAGGGGGATTTATTGGAGCTATTTTGCCGATGTTGGCTACCGCGGGTAAGTTTCTTATGTCAAGCGTTTTACCAGGACTTGCAACCGGTTTGCTAACCGGCGTTGGAGCCGCAGCCGGTAGTAAAGTTGTCGACAAAACTAGTGGATCGGGTGTTTTGTATTTAAAGAAAAACGGAAGCGGTTGTAAAGTAATACAAGCAGGTAAAGGATTGTATTTAGCTCCGTGGAAGAAAGGTAGTTCGTTAGGACAGGGGCTGTATCTTAAATCTGGAAAAGGAATGTACATGAGAGCAGGATCAGGATTGCTACTAGGACCGAATTCACCATTTAGCAGTATTCCAATACTAGGAATGCTTTTATAAAAAATATTCACATATATAAAAATGCAAAGATATAGTATGCCACCAATTCACAAATTTATTCACAAGCATAAACGACCAACACCAGCGTCAGTTAAATGGCTGCCACACGAGAATCTTGCACATCCTGCAAAACAACTGAATGGTAAATGGATTATTTCGATGCAGCAATCGCTCACTATTAAACCGAAAGAAGCACTTCCTATTAAATTAAAAATAGGTTTACGGCTAGTTCAAGGTGTTTGTTCGGTATCGCTCAAACAAAGTTTAAAGGAAAAGAGATGTAGTTTACATGATGGAATTATTGCTGAATCTGTTGACGACATAATTGTTACAATTCAAAACAACAACTTAGACGTTGCAGTTGATATTGTTGAAGGTGAATCTTTTTGCTTTGTTACACATCAGTCGCTTTAAAAAATATTTTTTTCAAATATAAAAATGGAGTACAAAGAGTCAAAATGTATTGCTAAATTATATCCATCTTTACCACCAGTTCCCGTTCCGTCGGCTCCTCCAGAACCGACTAGCGATGAAGGAACTGCTCAGTCATACAGGCTTCAAAAGATAAACGAAATTCAAAAAGAAATTGCCACAGAAAGAGACAAGCGTGCAAACTTGTATAAAAAGTATCACAGAGGAGTGAGAGTTATAGCAGGAGTGGACAACGCTCTTGTTGTTTCTTCAATGGTGCTAGGTGCGGCGGGGATAGGAGTATTGAGCACAATCATTGCGGCACCAGTTGCAATAGCAATGGAGGGAGCTGCAATAGGTATAGGACTATTGTCTATCATTGGAGGTCAAACCAATAAAAAGCTATTAATGAAAGCTGAAAAACACGAAAAAATTAAAACACTTGCAGAAGCAAAATTGAACACAATAAGTGATCTTATATCAAAGGCATTGGCAGACGATCAAATTTCCGATAAAGAATACTCACTGATTCTAAGTGAACTAGACAAATTCAATCAGATGAAAGAAGAAATAAGATCTAAAATAAGAGTAGGTATAGACGAGGAAACAAAACAGTCCCTTATTGCGAAAGGACGTGAAGATGCAATTTTGTCGTTTCAAAACATGTTTAGTAAATCGAGAGAAAAACAGACGAACACCTCTCAATCAACGTAATTTTTAACGTATAAAATCACGTTAAAAATCACGTCTAAAATCACGTCAAAAAATCACGTTAAAAATCACGTCTAAAATCACGTCAAAAATTACGTCTCAAATCACGTCAAAAATTACGTCTCAAATCACGTCAAAAATTACGTCTCAATTCACGTCACGTCAAAAATTACGTCTCAATTCACGTCACGTCAAAAATTACGTCTCAAATCACGTCAAAAATTACGTCTCAAATTACGTCTAAAAACATTATTATTTCTATTTAAAAAATGTCGTTTTTAAAGATAACAGATCCGGAAAAAAGGGACTCCATGGTGCATGAGTATCTTATGTTAAGAAATAAAATTCGTCAAGACTCTTTATCTGAAAAGCTAGGAGACATTGATCAACACAGAGAACTAACAAAACTTTACAAACCTATCACCGATTCGCAAAGAGAGTTAAAAGAAGCAACGTCAAGTGCGATACAAGCACTGCCAGCAGCATTAGCAGCTACAACACCAAATGCCATTACTTTCCCTCAATACCCAAGCATACAAGCAGAAGAGGATAAAAGACCTAAAGAAACATTAATAGAACTAGGTTCAATAGCAACAGAATACTTGAGATCGATGGCGGGCAAACAATTAACCGATAAAACATTTGGACTGTATGATAAAGGTGGCGCTTTTTATATTGGAGATTCAGAGGTAAAACTATTTGGAGATGATATAATTGTTGGAGAAACAAAATATAATGGAACCCAAGGACTTTGGGAGCTAATAACATCGAAATATCCTGATTCCGATAAATATACTTCACAAGACATTGACTCCTACAAAACAATTTTACTAAACACCAATGCTATTGTGAATCCTGACACGGGAAAGGTTAAATCAAGTTCAGGAGAAAAGTACAGAAAAATTATTAAACCAATCTATGAAGAATATTTAAAACCTAAAAAGACACACAAAATAATGAACTTATTCAAGAAAAAAGGAGAAGGAATAGCGTTAATGCCTTCTGATCCAAACAGACTCGTTGAAATGCTTACATTACGAGTTAATAGTTATAATGCAGGTAATACTGGAGTAAAAAATGAAATCATAGACATAGCAGATGGTGAGACAAGCGGTAATAGACAAAGAATATTATAAAAAAATAATGTTACGTATTTAAAAAATGATTGTTAAACGCAGGTATAAAAAAAAATACGTTATCGGCGGTTCTGGAATGTTTGATACCGTCTCAAATTTCTTTAAGCGAATGGTTGGATCAACGGCTGCGAAAACTGCTGCAAATGTCGCAAAAACGGTGGCATCAAAAGTGAGTAGCGCATCGAAAACAGAAATAGGTAAAACGGCTATCGAAGCCGGAAAGTCGGTTGTAAAAGAAGTTGGTTTAAAAGCTATTGATGTTGGAAAAGATGTAGCTATAGCCAAAGCTAAAGCTTTAATTGATGGATATAATGCGCCAAAAAATCACGAAGTAACGCAAGAATCGAGGGATGCGTTAGCGTCTCTCGTAAATATGGGTTCTATTAAAGAAACAAACATTAACAACTTGCTTGCGGGTTACGGCATCGGGGTGAAGAAAGGTGTCGCAAGGGCAAACGCAAGGGCAAACGCAATATCAATTCAAGATCTTGTAAAAAGGTTGAACACAGGATCCGGTCTTCGTCTGGCTTAAAAAAAATATTCTTTCTTATAAAAAGTAAGAATGTCGAGCGAAATATTAAATTTTACAGAAGCTATAACCGTTGATGAATCCATTGAAAAATATGAGTTTAAGGCGTATGAGTCTGTAAATGGTACGAATTTAAATTCACCGGGTACCATAAATATCGATATCGGGATGTATGATGTATTTGCTCATCCTGCGGAATCGTACCTACTCATTGAAGGTAGACTAACTAAAGCTAATGGGAATGCATACGCAGACGGTGACGCAGTATCGTTAACAAACAATGGGCTTATGCATTTATTTTCCAATATTACGTATAAGCTATCCGATCAACAAATAGAATCGTTGAATCATCCTGGACAGGCTACGACCATGATTGGAATGCTAAAGTATCCGGATGGTTTTTCAAAAGCGCAAGGACTCAATCAGCTTTGGACTAAAGATACGGCGACAACAGCTGCAGATAACGCAGGCTTTGCAATCAGGCAGGCATACCTTATTAAGACGCCTAACCCCAAGGGAACATTCTCGTTCGTTGTTCCGCTGAAACACATTTTCGGCTTTTGTGATGACTATGACAAGATTGTGTATGGATTTAAACATACGCTCGCACTTGTTAGAAAAACTGACGACGATGCCATATTTCGAGCAGCTACAGCAGAGGATGGATTGCATGCTGCGGGTAAAGTAAGCATTGATAAATTGGCATGGTTTATGCCTATGATTTTACCTGCAGATAGTGAAAAATTTCAACTGTACAAATCAATTGAATCAAAGGTAACAGTACCCGTTCCTTTTAGGTCTAGACATTGCGAAAGTATTACAGTGCCACAGTCTACATTGTTCAACTGGAGACTAAGTGTAAGAACACCAACCGAAAAACCGCGATACATTTTGGTTGGATTCCAAACTGCGCGCAGAAATGAGCCTGTGACTGTTAACAATCAACGATACCCTGAGGCTGATTACAACTTATCTTTTCCAAACCAAAAATTCTCACGAGCTTACTATGACGCGGCTAGATTTAGCGAAAAGTTTTATGGAATGGATCCGCTGGTAACACAGAGTAACATTACACCGGCGGATTTCAAAGACATGTTTCCTATTATGGTGTTTGATGTCAGCAAACAAAGTGAGCGGTTAAAATATGCATCGGTAGAAATGCAAATCCAGGCAACATTCAACGGCCCGGATGGTGTGCCAGCGGGAACAGAAGCGTACGCAGTTGTTATTTCCGACCAAATGATTAAATTTACCTCTGACGGATCTAAAATGTATATAGTGATGAAATAATAAATTAGCTTAAGTTTTTTTTTTATTATTAAAAAAATGAAGTACACAAAGAAAGTATTAATTAAAATGCTCGAAAGTATTAACGTTCCTGCTACGACTAATCAAAGTATAATGGAGTTAATGTTAATTGCAAAGGAAAACGGACTAGATTGGAAACGAGAAGATGTTGTTATACCAGAACCTAATGAAAAAAGACGGCGGGGCAGACCTATACAGTTTTCGCCTAAAGTAATTGTTAAGTTAACGAATGTTGAAACTGGAGAGGAAACAACCTATAACTCAAAATACCAAGCAATAAAAGCGCTTGGTTGTAATATAAAAAAGAGAAACAACGGACAAGTGGTAAATGGAATGAGGTATGAGGTCATGTTTTTATAAGCAAAACACATGCTTATAAAAAAAATTGAAATGATCTAAATATTTTTTTATATATATAAAATGAATAACAAAACTGTAAAAGAGTTGAAGAAAGCCGCAAAAGATCAGGGTCTGGGCGGATATGCGAAGCTCACAAAAGCTGAGTTGATAGCGAGGCTGAGCAGACACAACGATGAGGATTCGGGTGATGATGTATGGGAAAATGCAAGGGAGGATGCATGGGATAATGATGTATGGGAAAATGCGAGGGAGGATACAAGGGCTGAACCAGCTAAAAAACCTACTATGATAAATAGGTTATTTAATTGGGCTGTTAAACCTGTAAAGACTGCTGTAAAAAATAGCTATGATTGGGCTGTTAAACCTGTAAAGACAGCTGCAAAAAATAGCTATGATTGGATTATTACACATACACCAGAGCCTTTAAGAAAAGCAATAAGCGAAAAGGTTAATGCGTTTAAAGCAGAAGTCGAATCTATTTATAATAATTACTATAAGAAGCAGCAAAGAAGTGAAAGTGCCATTAAAATTAGTGAAAGTGCCATAGTAATTAAAGAAAGTAAAACTGCACTTAAACGTTTTGCAAGGCAATATGTTATTGATGGGGTTGAAAAAACTGATGCTCCAACATTTTTAGATATTGTTAAACCCGAAGTTGTAAAGTTTATGAGCAAACATCGTCAAATAAAAATGAATCTAGTGCTAGTGTGTGAAATGGAGCGGCATTCTATGGAACATGAAACTGGTGTAATCGAAAAAATACCCTTTGTTTCAAGAACTGAAATAGTATTGGAGGGAACTGATGTTGCTGAATTATTTACCCAAATGGTAGATAGGATTTTGGAATCGTTTGCAAATTTTCAAATGAAGGGAAGCAATTGGAGGCTAAAGTCAGTCAATAGACTGGAAATTAACACCGGTACGTATAAGCCGTTAAAAGGTAAATCATACATTCCATTGCCGAAAGAGTTGGCTGTTAAAAAGGCAATTATTAACATAAAGAATGAAGATGACGAATGTTTCAAGTGGTGCGTCACGAGAGCATTAAATCCTATTGTAAAACATTCCGAAAGAATAACCGAAGAATTAAAGAAACACGCAAAGTCGTTAAATTGGGATGGTATTAAATTTCCTGTTGCAGTGGATGAAAATGTAATAAGTAAATTTGAAAGAAACAACAACTTGAACATCAATATATTCGGTTATGATTCTAAAAAAATGGATATTTTCCCACTAATAATAAGTAAAAACAAAAGTGAAAAGGCTATTGATTTATTGCTGATTTCAAATGGAAAAACAAAACATTATTGCTTAATTAAAAATTTTAACAAATTAGCTTCAGGGCGAACTGAAACCAGTCACAATAAAATGAATTATTGTAAAAGGTGCTTAACAGGTTATCGAACAGTTGAGGGTCTTCAAAAACACAATGAATATTGTTCATTACACGGCGCACAAAAAATAGTGATGCCGGCAGAGGGAGCCAAAGAGTATTTCAAGCATTACTGTAGATCAATGAGGGTTCCGTTTGTAATATATGCAGACTTCGAATCGTTTATCGAGCCTATTAGTTCTTGTAATCCGAATCCTGCGACGTCGTTTACACACAAGTTCCAAAAGCATACGCCTAGCGCGTTTTGCTATCACGTGGTATGCTGTGATGGTTCATTGTATAGTCGAGAGCCAGTTGTGTATTCAGCTAAGAATCAAACAGATGATGTCGCGCAATTATTTGTTAACTCGGTTGAACAAACCACTAAGGATATTTACAACAAATTTAAATTTTCCGCGGAAAAAATATTCACAAAAGATGATCAAGTTAAATACGATGCTGCAACCACATGTTGTATATGCGAAGGTGACAAAGGCAAGTTTAGGTTAGAAGACAACACTGATAGCTATACAAAGGTTCGCAATCATTGTCACTTGACTGGAAAGTTTAGAGGAGCGGCACATTCAAAGTGTAATTTAGGGTATAAAATCCCTAAATTTTTTCCAGTATTACTACACAATCTTTCTGGATATGACTGTCATCTATTTATTAAAAAGTTAAGTATTGGAGGAAAAATTAGCTGCATTCCAAATAACGAGGAAAAGTATATTTCGTTCAGTAAAAAGGTTGTTTTTGACACGTATACAAACAAAAAAGGACGGAAAAAGCCTATTTATCGTGATATTAGGTTTATCGATACCTTTAGGTTTATGCAATGTAGTTTGGATTCTTTATCAGGAAATCTTACCGATGATCAGTTTCATGAATTGGCTAAGGTCTATAGCGGTAATGAGTTTACACTCTTGAAACAAAAGGGCATCTTTCCATATGATTATGTGAGCTCTGTTGAAAAACTCGCAGAAACGTCATTGCCCCCAAAGGAAGCATTCTACTCAAAGCTCTCGGGTGAGGCTATTAGTAATGATGATTATGAATTTGTAAACAAAGTATGGAAGGCTTTTGGCTGTAAATCAATAAGAGACTACCTTGAACTCTACATAGAGAGTGATGTCTTGCTGCTAGCCGACGTTTTCGAAAACTTCAGAGATGCTAGCAATAAATACTATAAACTAGATCCGGCATGGTATTATACAGCGCCAGGACTATCTATGGATGCGTGTCTTAAGTTGACAAAGGTAAAACTTGAGCTTATAAACGATTATGACGTGTTGCTAATGTTAAAGCAAGGTATTCGAGGTGGGGTTAGTACAATTTCAACGCGTCTTGGTATTGGAAACAATAAGTATATGGGCAATGATTATGATGAAAGCAAAGACTCATCGTTTATCATTTATCTGGATGCTAACAATCTCTACGGGTGCGCGATGAGTAAGCCACTTCCAACCGGGGGGTTTAAGTGGATGAATGAAAATGAGCTTAACGATTGGAAAAACATTTCATGCACAGAAGGACAGGGGTGTATTTTAGAAGTTGACTTGGAATATCCTGATGAATTACATAATCTTCATAATGACTATCCATTAGCCCCTGAAAACATTATACCTAAGGGATCAAAAGTTAAAAAGCTTATTCCAAACTTGAACAACAAAACCAAGTATGTAGTACATTATGAAAACTTGCAGCAGTATGAAAAGCTAGGGCTCAGAGTTACCAAAATTCACAAAGGAATTAGGTTTAATGAAAGCCCATGGTTAAAAACATATATCGACTTGAACACTAAATTGCGAACAGCTGCAGCTAACAACTTTGAAAAAGACTTCTTCAAGTTGATGAACAACAGTGTGTTTGGAAAAACAATGGAGAACATCGAAAATCGTGTTGATATCCGATTGGTTAATAATAATACTCAGGCGGAAAAGCTCGTTGCAATGGTTAATTTTGACCGCATGACTATATTTGATGAAAATTTAATAGCAGTACATATGAGAAAAACCAAGTTATGTTATAACAAACCCATTTATCTCGGAATGTCTATTCTAGACTTGAGCAAGACAATCATGTATGAGTTTCACTATAATTACATCAAGGCTAAATATGGGCAAATGGCCAAGCTATTGTTTACCGACACAGACAGTCTTGTCTACGAAATTAAAACTAAAGATTTTTATGCAGACATTTCAAACGATGTTGAAAGACTGTTTGATACAAGCGATTATCCAAAAGATCACCCCTCAGGAATTAAAACGGGTGTGAACAAAAAGGTTATCGGAATGTTTAAAGATGAGGCAGCTGGAAAACAAATAGAGGAATTTGTAGGACTCCGAGCTAAACTGTATTCTTGTAAAATGTATGAAGGAAAGGAAAACAAAAAGTGTAAGGGGGTAAAAAAGAGCGTTATCGAAAACACCATTACGCACAACGATTATAAAAACACGCTGTTTTCTTGTCAAAAAGTGCTAAGACCAATGAACGTTATCAGATCATACGCTCATGAAATATATACTGAAACGGTCAATAAGGTAGCTCTTAGCGCTAATGATGATAAGCGTGTTATACTAAAAGACGGTATTCATACAATGGCTTATGGTCATAACCTCCTTAAAAAAAAAAAAAATGAACAATAATCTCACGGACAATCAAAAACGGTCATAAAAACAAAACATTAATAGCACTATATAAAAATGAGTTTTAATACTGAAAAGTATATTAATGTTAAAGGTGTTGTCTTACCAAACGAGCCTCTTTCCAATTTCCAGTTAATAGATGCCGCTAAAAAGTTAAAAATTAAACACTTTAGGGGTGTTTATGTTCGTGATGAACTTCCGAAAAGCCCTAAAAAGGAATAGTGTGGAATTCTAAATCTATGCGACTCGCGAGGAAATGGTACACACTGGACTGCATGGATCAAAAACGGTCATGAAAAACTGTACTTTGACAGTTATGGGTTAGCACCGCCTGTTGAACTCGTCAGCTATATAAGGAATCCTGTGTATTATAATAGCGAAAGAGTACAAACGGATGGTGAGGTATTTTGTGGTCACCTATGTCTTTACATTCTTAAACAATGTGAGAGCGTAAGCTTACAACATGTGATAAACTCATTGTATTAAAAAAAAAATGTGTATATAAAAATGTCTGTAAACATATTTGGTAAAACAAACGTCGGATCGTCGCAAAGAGTGATTTCAGGAGGGGTTACATTATCACAGGCCATTAATACGTTCTTAAGGCGAGATGGTAAAAATGCCGCTGACGCAAATATTAATATGAGTTCAAACAAAATAATCAATGTATTGGATCCTTCAGACGATCAAGACGCTGCAACGAAAAATTATGTTGATACACACGCTGTTTCAAAGACTGGAGATACTTTGACTGGTACTTTAGACATGAATGGTTGCGCTATAACTAATTTATTGAATCCTTCTACAGCTCAAGGCGCTGCAACTAAAAGTTATGTTGATAAGCAAGATAGTGCTCAAATCATAACTTTAAATTCTTATGTTGATACTCATGCTGTTTCAAAGTCTGGAGATACTATGACTGGTGATTTAAACATGGGTGGTAGGATGGTTAAAGGATTACCTGTTCATTATCCTCCAACTACGTACTTAGGATCTGAAGCATCTAGTTGGTCTCAAGTTACTCAGTTAGTAAATGCTGAAGTTCAAAATGCTATTAAAATAACAAAGGAACTCATTACAAAGGAACTCATTACAAATACACCTAAAAAAAGTTATTCGGGTTATGTTCCAATTTTAGAGGAGAATATTAGTAGAACTGGATTTGTGGCCACTGCAAGTGCAGTGACTACTGCAAGTGCAACGACTCCTGGTAACTTTCAAGCATACGGCGCATTTAATAGTCTTAATGCCGAGGGATCTTATGGAAGCTGGGCCACACCTGCAAAAAAGGGATGGCTGCAAATTAAATGTCCTGAAGCCGTTACCATTTGGAGAGTGGCGCTCAAAGCTCGAGCTATTGATGGTAAAAATATAACTGAATGGAATTTTTCTGGAAGCAATGATGGAAAAACATTTGAACCACTGTTGACATCTACGACTAAGTTGCTTGGCTCTGCTAATGCTCCTTTGTTTTTCGATATTTCAACTACTACAGCATACCAGTATTATAGACTCGCTATACAAGCAAGTACTGGAGCCGGAGATCTTGGAGTTCAAGTTATGCAGTTGTATGTTTTATCAACGTGATTTATAAGTATCAAACTCTAATATAAAACATGAGATTTTATCCGTTTTTTCTAGAATGTAGTAAGCGTGAAACTGATAAGGAAAATAAGAGGTATTTGGAGCTTCTAGGGTTCGGAAAATGTGGTATGATTATTGACAAAGACGATGGAACGTCTACCTTATTAAAATTCAATAAAACGTTTAAAATACCAAAAACATACAGCGTCCAACTGCATGATGAACTTAATCAAATGCTCTGGACTAAAAACGATGAGTTTGAAAAGATGGAAGCAACCATTAAAGAGTCAATGAAACAGTGGGTGAACGTTAAAAACGGAATCAACTTAGGTTGATTGACAAATACGTGTTAAACTTAGAGTGTGATATAAAGGAGAAAAAATATCGCAAAGGTGCTATTACCACGGCATTCTTACTCGGAATGATCAAACCAAACGACATTGTTTACCAAGACTTTGAAATTAAACATATAAACGAAATATTTTTCAAAGGCCTTTACGAATAATGGTAGTGGTCAAAAGTCCTCGAGCCGCCGCGTTTGCGAATGGGATGCCGCCCTGAAATATGAAAAAGATATTATACATTTATATATATATAGAATTTCCTGAGGGATATATAATATCTTGAAAAAGATATTATACATTTATATATAGAATTGCCTGGGACACGGATGGGAAACGGATGGGAAACGGATGGGAAACGGTTCTGTCCCAGAAGCCTAATTTCCCTACTACTTTCGTTTGCCTCTTTTCGATCCTGCGTCAACAACGGTGCATTCTATGGTATCGGGCTGAGTAAGTACACTGTTGGGTACAGCTGGCTCTGGAAGATTACTGAAACGAACACATTAACATGGGCATAGTATTTATAATGTTAAGTAATAAACGTAAAACAGTATAATAATGTTAAGCCTTTAACGTATAATAGTATTATACACTATTAAATACAATAACGATATTCTAGTGATTGATAATCAGTTACAAGATTATAATTGTTTTACGTTTGCTTACCGATCTTCGATCACAACAGGCTGTTGCACTTCCGCTCTTGTCAAATCAAAAGGCTCGAACTCTGACGTTCTGGTGAGCGCTATGTCGTCTGCCACTGACACGTCGGACAATCCGAAATCGTGCGAAATGTCGAACCGTGCATGCAAAGCAGGATCAACGGATGCCTGAGCATACAACGAATAAACGTAATTAATGATTAACACAAAGACAAATCATTCAGCAAGCATGACGAAGTGCTAGTCCGACTTGTTTTTGCTTGTGAAATAATTGCGTTAAAAATGCGAATATACCTAATATATATATATATAATATAAACCCATCATTGGAATGATAAAACCAGCACAAATGACATCGACGACGTCATTGGCAAATCGTCATTTTCATTACGTCATAATTTTCTGCGAAAAATTGATTTGCATTTGTGCGTGAGATATTTGTGTACATGTGTGTTTGATTTCGTTTGAAAGTTAAAAACTTATGGAATGGATGCCGAACTTGAGGTAAGAGCCTTTATACTATATAGATTTATTTATATTATGTTTTCGCATATTCGTCACTGACTATACTTTTTTAACATTATTAATTTAAACCTGATTGAGAAACACTTAACGTATTATTTTTCACTGGATCAGTGAATGAAATAAACTTTGGTTGGTCGTACAATAGTGTCAGAGAATAACTAGGCTATTACGATATTTTGAAAACATTATTTTTTTGTGTAATATGTGTTGTTGTTTGAAAATTGTATGTAAGTTTATCTCATATTTAAAGCATCTTATAATGAGTGTTTACAATAATATTAAAAAAGCACATGAATACTACTCGCCATAATAATTAAAATCTTAAGTTAAAGTAGAAATAATGGATATATTAATGAGCTGTTAGTTTATGTTTTTTCTTTCTGTGTGGATATTCACAATAATATTTTACATTACCGTATCATCGGTATGGATATATTTAGATAGTACAATACATCATAACTCTATACAGAGTTAATAGCGCAGTCGGTATTGCAGTAGGCTCAATACTTTTTTGATTGATCTAAGCATTGGTTCGAACCGTGGAAATTCTTACATTTTTTGTGTTAGTATGTGCATGTTATAGAATTCAATTATTATTAAATTGCCACTTCATTGTTACTTAAGATATACTGATAGATCTATATATAAATTATCATTTGAATTAACGCGTATTTAAATATTTCATTACACTTTTATTTTGAAAAAAAATAATTAAATAAGACTTATTATTATATTTTAGGTAACGCGCGTTGTCACGTAGACAGCGAGTTTGCCTGTGTTAAAAAGGCTTACAGACGAAGCGACGTAGAGAAAATGGACGAGTTGGCAGCGGTTGTGGACGGATCGAGTAGCACTAACGCTGCAGTTTGTTACCCGTGGTGCTGGCGTAATTGGAAGTTGTTCATAGGCGAAAACTTCAATGCGCTACCTGGCATATGGTAAGTAGCAATTGTTACATTATAGAAAATGTACCGGTATATTATACGCAAATAGTTTAATAACAACCCTGCTGATTTCGGCAAAATACAAATAATACAATTTATTATAAAATGTGTCCTTCCGCTGCAGGAAAAATCAGTTCTTCCGAATGTCGTCTGTCTACCCCGGCGTTGTCATGGCGAAGACATGCAGCGACGGTGAAGAAACCTCTTTGTGTTTATTGAAGAACCCAGGTTCCCTCTTCACGAACACCGACCGTCCAGTGTGCACAGCTGCTCGCTCCTGGATTATCTTCAGCACGGCGCGACTACTTGCGTGATAACGTGCGACCTCTATTGTCAGCTCGGGGTCATGAAGGCTTCGCGTGCAGTGTTCGAAAAATGTGACATTTTTACTGTTGTAACTGTGCTAAAGGTTTATTTAACCAGTAATTGTTAATGTATTATGGATTCTGTACGTTTGTTAATATAACAAAAATATATAAACATTCCGATTTCATTTAAAATATCAAACAAACTACGTACGGTATTTATTTTCGTGAAGAACAACATAAATTAATATTTTCACATTATATGATATAAACAAACAGTAAAACATTAACGTCATCTGTATCATCAACAATCTTGAAATTTTAAATAATTATGACGTACATTTCCAAATAAAATATGTAAGAAGTGAGTTCGAAAATAAAATGACATATGTATGATGCGGCGTAAAAATAACGACGTAATGACGCTCACATGGGTTGACGAAAATGTAAATTAGTTAAGGTTATCGTTGGAAAAGTTTGACATTTTATATATATATGGAATCGGAAAAAAACGTAGATAGAGCAAAGTCGGGTAATTTCGACACCTTAAGAGTAAAATTTGATTTAGTCCTGATGTGTCGAAATTGCCCTCCAAGTGCCCAAACTAAATGAAAAACACCGTTTTGACTTGTTGATATTTGCTAACGAACGTTATTATCGTTGCCGGCATAATTCAAAACTTCAAGCGATTTAACTAAATGCGGCGGAGTGTAATTTCGACAGTAAGCGGCTAATTTCGACAGTCAGCGGCTAATTTCGACACTTGTCTTTGTATTAATTTTCAACAACTGTTTTAATCAGTTATTTACATTGTATGTCTCAATTAATAGAATTTCACGATCTCTTTAATGTGTAGTGTTAATTAGGCTCGATTGTTCATTGTCGGCTCGGGTACTGCTAACATTTACCCCGGGTACATTGAAGTATACTTACATGTACCCCGGGTACGGTAAATATACTTAAACGTACCCGGTCGAAATTAGACTGTACCCGAGTTTTATTCCTGCCCTAAATCAGATGTCGTAAAACGCGCTACCGATTACCGTTATTACGAAACAAACTTCTGTTATTTGTTTTTATAAACTGCATCAACATGCTTTTTGAGTATGGGTTCCGATAATATAGAGGCAATTTAACAGAAAATTGACATAAATATGAACATAATTAATCTAAAAAAAATAGCCGACGACGACCGATTTAGCGTTAAAATTCCCGGGTAGATTTTAGTATATTTACCGTACCCGGGGAACATGTAAGTATACTTAAGCGTACCCGGGGTATATGTAAGTAGTACCCGAGCCGAAAATGACCAATCGATTGTTAATAAGGTTGTGGTGGTTTAGTGGATGTGATGTCCGCCTAGCGATCAGGAGAGTGTGTTTTAATAAGTCGTAGGCTTTCCATGCAGTGGAGCTTTAATAAATAGGTATATACTAAACTAGTGTTAATTTGCAAATCAGAGAATTATAAATAAATTGCATTTAGAGTTCGTATTGTGCTCCCACTTGACTCAATATACAGTACAGACACCGTGTACTTAAACAAACGCCACTCGCCGCAATGTTCATCTCACTGTTAGCTTACCAATATGAACCCCTCGATAGGTGTTCAGATCAAATGTCGCGGGGGCCGTTTGCCATAGACTAACACCGCGAATCACCGCGGACCCATAATATCTACCACGGTGATCATCGTGTTCGCTAAATATAATTGAACATAAACGTATTGAATTGATCCCTTTAATTTAAGAGTGATAATGAATAAATAAATTCTATTTTAATGTACATGCTGGTCGAAAGGATGTGATAAGTATTTAAAATATATCGGCGACAATAAAACGCCTCCGATACATATGTGTCAACTGTATCTATCGAATACATGCAACTTCTCCCTTCTTTAATTATCCATTACTCGATAATCCCATATACGCCCGATTTCCGTTCTTAAAGCAAATTATCTGAAAGAAATATAGACGATAAGAGTGCTCAAGAATGCCATAAACATAAACGTTCGCAATTTTCGAAAGTATCAAATGAATTTCGGCATATGATTCTATTTAAAGGTTTGATGAACTGCATGTAAGCCCCTAAACAATACAGTTGTATTCCAACATGCGAAAATCATCTTACACGGTTTGCACGCGCCGGGTACAGCTATTTTCGGTTAGCAACTTCTAGATAAAATAAATGAATTTCTTTGTCCTGATAAAAAGCGCGCGAAAATTGGCGTGGGTGTATTTATTTGTAAATACAAATTTCGTAGCGGGTACAACATTGTGATCATTTGATTTCCATTAAAAGTTTCGTTGTGAATTTCAACTAAAGTTGAAATATCTCGCGATATATTTGGCATTGCCATTAAGAGTTAATAGTATTGATCATCTAAACGCTTTATTTACGTTTCCGACGTTATGTACTGTACAAATTTAAGTGCATACGTGTGCACATACTTATAACATCTACATGTAGTACACATGTATATGATTTTCTTTTGTACATGTACATTTAAAACGCGTGAATGACCCTCGCAGACAGGTGTTTACGGTGGTTGCGCAGCATCCGAGGTGATCACAGGTGATCCAATTAACGATATAATTAAGTAAAAAAAATACATTTTCATTAATCAATAACCTTCACAATCTTTAAATAGCTCTAATTTTATACAATCTGCTTGAAAAGATATAGAGAGAGCTAAATATAATATTCAATAAGCTGCGTCAACTATTTAAAGAGTAATTCTATTCAACGAATCTATCTTTCCATATGCGCTGGGAATGCTTGAAAACATTTGGAGTGTCGGAATTACCCACCATCGTATAAAATCGGAGGATAATTTCGACACCCCACAAATCATAGTTTAACAAACGATTTGCACTATTCAAACACAAATACAGGTCAAGTGAAACAAATTTTATACTAGAACTTGTACAAATACCAGAAATACAGCGAAATCCTGAAGGGACGTAATTGACAATTATGTAACCTCCCTTAGCGAAGCTCATAACGCTATAAAAATTCTCTAAGTAATACAATGTACGTATTTTAAATGACTCACTTACATGCAATTAGCGAGACGTTTGATAGAGAGATGTTATCTGGTGACGTCACAACACCAACTACGTCACATTTTACAACGAAATCATACGGGATGATGATGATTTAAGACTGGTCTGATAAATACTGTGAAAAGTGTCGAAATTAGACGACTGTCGGAAAAAATGAATTGACACTAATAAAGGGATCCGTTATTGTTTCATAGACACTTCATTTTTGAATGGAGCCATTGTCTAGCACACTCGCACCTATGCCGGGTTTAATGATCTTTACCAGGTTGTTTAATACATGCGTGGTGTGTATTTGGATCAACAGGCAACAGGTAACAAAAAGGTAGATGGAAGTTGATAAATCCGTAAACTTTGACAATGAAATAAATTAAAAAATACGCAAATTATAACCATGACAAAAAAATAATAATGGAAAATTAGACCCATGTTCAATCTTACTTAGGAAAATAATTTATTTGTCGAAAATCTTTGCTAGTCAGTTGGCATTGACACTAACCTGTATTGTCATCATCATCTAAAAATTTTATATAAGAAAACATATGGAAAATGTAAATATTGGATGAGTCTATAATAGTAAACTCATATTTCATTAATTTCTACGACCCCGCCTTTCATCATCGAGTGAAGCCATTGATGCCATTCTGCAGCGAGCGAACGGCCTTCTTACAAAACACACACGCGTCGTCCTCCATCACAAAATCACAATCACGAACTCTCATACTTTCACTGTTTATTATAATTTGAATAACGATAAACACAAATAACATCCAATATCATAACGACTTCCATGCACAATTATAAAAATAGAAGCGAAAGAATAACATACACAGCATAATAATTTATGGTACAAATGAACACACTAATAGCACTTTTATACGTTTTTGCAATAATTCCGTTAACAACTGCTAACTAACTGACAGAAAAAGAAGAATGCAAAGGTGGCAGGGGATATATCAGTGAAAGGGGGGTCCATGAAAACTACATATCTTTAGGGTAGGTGTTACCTATGGTCTTTAAAAATCAATTAGGTATTTATAAGATGTATTTCTTGTGTTAGGTTGTAGAAAGAATGTCTCAAAATTTTGGAAAAAAACATTACAACTAGCCACAGCTCCCTAGCAAGGAAATGTTGAATCTTCAAAAAGGAGGTTTTCACTTTTGTCGGAAGTCAATATTTCACGCTGCAGAAACAGAACAAAATTTTGAAGGTATATTGTGAAAAATCTAAACGTATGGGAGACACTTTTCTAGGCAAATAAACAAAGCACAGGGATGAAATTAATGAGTAATGTAGCCAAAACTAGGATTGCATTCTGTTTGAATGTTCTGTGCATGCCATGAAACGGGTCAAATTGCTCAATTTTTCATTAAACATGAGGTGGGTGGGGGGAAAGATCAAGGGCCATAGTTTCACAAGTGAAGCAGCCAGCCTTGTCTTCGGCTGTATTTTCAATGTATATTGCCTATGCTATGACACTGACACAAAAAGGCTTTCTTGTGTCACTTTCTGTTTTGATGCAATGGATTTGACTGTTTGCGGCCTTTCGGAACTCGAAATTTGGTCAAAAATATATCCCCTGCCCCCAAAATATCAAACAAATACTCATCATTTACACCTTTAATCAAACGCAATATTTTACAAACAAACCGACAATCCATACAATTAAAAGCGGGCACAATTGAACAATTAAAACAATTACTAGTACATACATTGCAACTATTCCGAATACAGAAATTAAAGCTACCAACTGCAAGTTGCACTATCGCCTTAAACGCACTGTTTTAACCTGCACTTTTAAAATAAACATTTTACTTTCCTGAAAACTGCTATCGGTAACAGCGCGTGCAAAGTTAAGTGACGTGTGAACAAGACAACCCCGCATAATTAAGGTTAAAGTTCACTAATAATATTAGAATCCTCGACAAATTAGGCTACACAATTACGAACCGTTATCTCATTCTCATGCATTGCTCATCATTGTATGATAATCTGGTGTTTTTTGTAATTGATTAACTTTTCCCACATTCTCGTAGTCAATATCTTTATATATGCTCATTCTGAATACCCCCACCCTCGCTGGATAATATGTGCTGTTGTTGCTAAATTATCGGAAGTCAAAATATTGTTATAAAAATTGTACTTTGTTATATTGCCCTTATTGTATATGTTATATACTTGGGTGAAAATAAAAGTTCTGTTCTGTTCTGTTCTGTTCTAACAGTTTGTAAAACGATAATGGTTTACAATTCATTTCATTTAATCACCAATAGTCTAACGCAATACAAAGGAACAAACAGGCAGCTTTCAAACAACATTCAAACAACTTTATTCAATCACACACCTGCCGTAAAAAGGTGTAATAAAATATAGGTCCGAATAATAAAATATTGGGCCGAATGAGCCTGGTCGATTTGGGGCCGAATGAGCTTGGGTCCGAAAGAGCCTGAAATTTTGGTATGGGCCGAAAGAGCATGGGTCCGAAAGAACCTGCTACCTATAGAAGTGCAGCGCACAACAATCGTAACTCGAAAACTCTGGCTTGAATATTTCACAATTCTACACATTTGTTGGTTTCACCTTTTTTCTTGGTTTCATGTTTTCTTGAAATAAAAAGTTCATAATTTAAATTAGTTTTTCTTACATTTAGAAAGGAAATCATGCTGCTGATAAGGTTATATCAAATATGTTTCAGATTTGTGTGGTATTTTGTATTTTATACACAAAAATGAAAAGTGATCAAAGTCCTTGAGGTAAAATGTCCGTTTGTTTAGAGAAAAAACAACAGCACAGGCACTTTCGTCTGGGATATCATATCCTCATTAGAAACCCCACCCCAGTAAATACCTGAAACTGCAAATATAACTCAAATGTATTTCAATATCGTCGATTCTATTGGAGAAATGGTGTTGTGTCCCATCCTTGAAACTGCTCGTATTGGTTACTGTATGTTGTAATGTTCTGTAGCCAGTACAGTATGTTTCAAGAAGAATCCCTAATTTCTCTGATAATAACGTCACCAGTACACGGTGTTAATAAAGATAAAAAAAACAAACAACTACAGTAACAAAACAATGAACCTTACACACTGCCCTTTCAGACATTTTGTGTAAAAACTTGTGGAATGTAACAGGTACACTAATGTACGACATTGCACCGAACATGGTTCCAAGCAAAGTTTCGAGCAAAAAACTTCCAAAACTCTTACACGGGAATAAACAGCAAAATAAATACAAGTCCGAATGACAATCAGTATGTTTCCAATGTTATTGTCTTTCTTAATCGTATTTATCATCACCGTAATGAATAAAAGCAACGTTTGGATTATAAAAGGGTAAATGTTATATATTTTCAAGGCAAGTCACTTTATACAGTGAGTCTTTCAAAATTATTGAACGTTTTAAATTCATCTTTACAGAACTATCGAAATGTGGGTCTAAGCTCTTACCATTCTCTTGTAAAAATGTGGGAGATAGAGCAAAATGGAATCGAAAAACTTCTTCTGTGACGACTGAATCTTGAATCCGATTACGTCATATTAAAGATCTCGTTCTCACGAACACAGCGATATAAAAAACTTTTTAAAAAAATGGAGATAAAGCGACGTTATGTAAAAACTATTCGGAATGTAAGATTAGGTGAAAACAGATGAATCGAACGTTTATGTTCTACACACCAACGTATAAAGTTTTCAAACAAATAAAGCAGGATGGTGTATTGTATTGTGTTTAACATCGTTGGCGGCCAACATCACAACAATATCTGAAAAAGGCTGAAAATATTCATGCCCTCTACTTCTGGATCCTACAATTGATTTAACAATTTATCTACTTTCGTTTTCAGACGTTTTATTTTATCATAAATTTCCCGTATCTTCACCAATTCCGATTGAATACGTCCATGTGTGGCAGGAAAACCTTAAGTAAATTTTCTATCACTGCTTATTGTCTCTTTCATGTCTTTATCCAACTCATCAATGCGACCATAGAATCCTTGCATAGCTTCCGTTGCTAGTGCTTGTATTTCCATTTTTTTAACAATATGCTCGAATACATACCTTGCGTATTTTTCACATACCTCTTTAATTTGTTGTTTATTCCCCTTAGGATCTGTATACTTTTCTGCTATTGCCGACATTTCACGCAATTTTGAAACTCGCTGGACAAGAAAGGCTGGCAGTCTCCACAAACATATAAATGTCATAGCAGGAGTAAGCAAAGCTGTTAGTCCAATAGACTTGCCGTACACTTTTTTAATGTACTCCGGAAGAAATTCGACGGTCTTCTCTTCAATAA
>NC_068365.1:10823097-10888097 GCF_020536995.1 Dreissena polymorpha | reverse complement strand
TCATCACATTCAGACAGAACGTGCTAGGAATGCCTATTGAGTACGAATCCGTTTTCACACAAAATGTATTTCATATAAAGGGACTGCGTCATTGCTTGTGGCTGTAATATCTATCGAAAATGTACAATATGTTATGAATATTTATATTGAAAGTAGGCAATTTTACTTATTCATTAGTGAAAAGTACTGGTAGACTGTCCTAGATAAACTTTATTTTAATCAACGCATAGGTAATGCGCCGTAAATTTGTTTGTGGTATACTACGAGACAATTAAGTTTAAGATTTGTGCAGATTGGGAAAATTTGGGCTTAATCTAAAGGGTCCGCACATGCTTATCAGGGACGACATGTTCCGCTTTTATGGTATTTTCGTTGAAAGGAAGTATCTTATTAGCGATAACCAGTTGAGACGGAAAGTGTCGTCCCGGGTTAGCCTTTGCGGAATGCACTGGCTTATCTGGGATGACACTTTACGCACATAAATTTAGCCCAGTTTTCCTGCTCGTGTTTATCAGACAACTGAGTATCTGTTCTTTGGAGCTTTCCGCTACCGCTCTGGAGCGACTAAAGATTGATATTGGAAATGTCTCCATCTCTTATGCGACACATTGTGCATGTAGTATATTTGTGTAGCTAAGGTGTTTATGATGGACAAGCACCAAAACATTAAGGTTTCCAAGGCGTGTAGGACATGGGGTGTTGTTACAGTTTGGCATTTGTACACTAAGATGATGTTAATGTGTTCGCACAGGCCAAACAGAGGCGAAACTTTCCGCTTTTATGGAATTTGTAGTTAAATGTGTTCTCTTCTAAAAAAATCCGAGCATTTCAAAAAGTGTCGTCTCTGCTAAGACTGTGCGCACTGCAAAGACTTACATGTGAAGGCACTTGGCAATCACGCATACAAACACGTTTTCATAGAGCGAGATAATGAATTCGTTTCAGTTTTTATGGTTGTAATTGCAACCTGGTACATACATATTTCATTGATAAAAATTATTAGGGAACCAATGAAACATTATGTCTAATGGTGCTTGTTTTGTATGTATTTCAGAATCAAGTAAGTGTCTGTTATTCGATAAACCAGGAGAGTCGTATGTATAAATGTTGTATATACACGTATTGTTTTGAATGTATACCCAATTGTTTGTATTTTTTATAATAACTTTGTTTTTAAACTCAATAATGCACAGTATAATGATATGCAAATTGTGCATTTTGCCTGTAAAGGAATAGCATTGATATAAACTGTTTTTCTTTGTTGTTCATTGTATGCACTAACACATCATATACTTGTATTACACATTTAAGGTTAACGCTCCTTTATGTATAGAGGATATTTTATTGTTGTGTTTATGTGATACCGCATTATATCGTTATTGGAACGGGAGATAATGTATATTATTTGTTATTTTAATTGAGCTCCGCATTAAAACACTGTAAAATTGCCTTACTTTTCGTTGATTTTATATCTGCTACAAATCCTCAAAATGAACCCGTTTCTTTATGTTATATTATATTATAAGGAATATTTACATTTAAATAAATATTCATTTACATGGAGTTAACAAAATGATTAATCGAACAGATACTTATTTTACAACTTACCACAACTCAAATCGTTATCCAATCGAGTCAAATGACTCAAATCTACCAAATAAACAATACTTTTTGCGATCCATATCTTGATATAGAGAAATGGCTTAATCAACAAATGAATGTTGCTTTCTTTTCTTAATATTTCGCGATGCCGAAAAGTTAAATACAGAAAATAAACAAAACCAATGCGATTAGTATTTTGATATTGTGAAACTGCACACGAAACCAATTCATACATCTTACCTCCCATTTATATTTCTTTTACAATCCACTTTTATCTCGATCAATACGCTAACGTACACAGAACCATTTGTTTCGTGGCCAGCGGATAAGCCTTGTTCTGGGAAAATTTGGCTTAATTCATATGCGTAAAGTGTCATCCCAGAAAGCCTGGGCCCGTATTCACCAAACAATTCTAAGAAAATTCTTTAAATTAGAATATTCAAGAATTTCTTTAATTTTGAGTCAAGCTCTGCAGTAAACATCTCTATCTATATTATTTTTCATATGGAACATTTTGTTAATGACATAATCACCAGTGGAAGCCTGTATATATTCAATCACTGAACACTTTTTATTGGTTCTAAGTCTATTCTTTATTCTTAAGCCTAAGAATCGGTTGGTGAATACGGGCCCGGTGCAGTCCGCACAGGCTAATCAGGGACGCCACTTTCCGCTTTTATTTGTTCGATTAAAAATAGTTTCATCTAAACGAAAATCCAGTTAAGGCGGAAAGTGTAGCCATAGGTAAATCTGGGGCGACGATTTACGCACATGTATTTATCCCAGTGTTCTCTGAACGCGGCTTATTTGACAAATCATTACTCTTGTACACGCATGTCTCGTTTGCAGCGGGTCGGAAGGTGTTTAGGGAGTTCCTGCGCTCCGAGTACAGCGAGGAGAACATCCTGTTCTGGCTGGCCTGCGAGGAGCTGAAACAGGAACAGAGCTCCGAGGCAGTCGAAGAAAAGGCGCGACTCATATACGAGGACTACATCTCTATATTATCGCCAAAAGAGGTGAGAATTAATAACGGTCTACATGTTTTAAGTATCACCAAAAGAGGCATGGAACGTAAATAAATTCAATCTTTTCGGGTAAAGAGGTTTAGTCGTGCAAATAAAACTACACCTATATATTGTAAACTCTGGTCGAAAATTGCGGTACTATATCTCTATAATATTGCAAACAATAGTAGACATTATATATGCAAGTTAATCATATGAAGTTTTCTTACATCGTCTTTTATTGGATGAGCCACAAAGCGTATATTGATAGGAGATGTATCGAGTATTTGACCCTTACGGGTACTGTAGTAAATTCAATCTTATGCAAAAACTATTCATCCGATTTTATTGGTTTATACGTTATCTTGTTGCTTATCCTCTTTCAAAAAAACAACAACACTGTTAGTATATATTTTTAGTTATATTTGTAGAATACAGTTTACAATATATAGGTGAAGTTTTATTTGCACGACCAAACCTCTTTACCCGATAAGATTGAATTTATTTACGTTCCATGCCTCTTTTGGTGATACTAATTATCGGCCACAAAATTTATTATTTCTTAAATATTATCGTCCATATAAGCTTTTTTGTATTCTTTATTTCGGAATATTATCGATAATTAGGTGAGACGGCATCCCATATATACAACCGCCAATCCCAGTTGTAAACTAATATATGTGAGATGTTATGTATGTAATGTCGCTAATCAGGTACGAAACTAAAATAGCAATTACGTCAATATATCTTGATTCACAGCAACAACATTTATAGAAACTTTGTATCGGGTCACTTATTCGGCAGGCATTAACAGTTGAGCGCGAAATGGTAGTACAAAGCTATGACGTTGTTCTTGAGATATTAATTGAACGGAAATCGATAACGTAGCATGGGTTTTTCGCATTGACCGCAGGTTTATGTGAATAGAATACATTGGCTTAAATTGCTTTACTCATTTCCCTTTACACATGAACCTGTTTAACATGTGAACATGTAGTATCGACTAGGGCTAAATAACAATCTTAGACTGGTTCATGTCTATATGCGGTTGTACTCAGTTTTTGTTTATGTCACTTTGTTATTTATGTTTTTTTTATATTTTTGGGGAATACATTTTTATAAAACTGTATCTTCCACTTCAGGTTAGTTTAGATTCACGGGTTCGGGAAGTTATAAATAGAAACATGGTGGACCCCACACCGCATACGTTCGACGAAGCCCAGTTGCAGATTTACACATTGATGCACCGTGATTCATACCCGAGATTTTTAAATTCAAAAATATACAAAAAACTTATACAACAGTACTCTTGAACTAGAGATTAAGTTGTTATAGGTTTTATTCGTTTTTACCAATTCGATGAGGAATGCTTCAAGATGTTTCAAATCGTCGACGACGGGGCGTGTAGTACAGAATTTCGCACTGCGTCTTAGGTTTATGCGCACCACGTGTATATTGCAGTGATGCTCATGCGTATACGCATACACGTAGTGTCGACGTTTCATTGGTTGTTTTTGAAATCACGGAGTGTTATTTTTGAAAGTGATGCGTGATGTTTGAAATATCCACCTGAATGCGAAAGGCATTCATCTTGATGTTTCCATCGCTTTAACCACACGGCGCAGCTGCTTACGGTTAAAACGGGGCGACGATTCAATAGTTATTCCAATGTTTATACTGACCTTCTCTACTGGAGGATATAGCACAATTGTGTAACTGACGTCAGATAGAACGTCAAAGGTTTTATATTGAACATATGTATAATTCCAGTTATATTTTCCAAACACCAGCTCTTACGGGCGGCCAAATTGTGAACGAAAAGAAGCGTGTGATTCCTATTGTATCTATGTTTGTGCTGTCTTATTGGACCTTCCAACAACGAGGTCTTTTTTTCGAGGTTTAAAGACATGTCTTAGTTTAGCTAACCCATATACTATTGAGTCGCGTTCTGAGAAAACTGGGCTTAATGCATGTGTGTAAAGTGTCGTCCCAGATTAGCCTGTGCAATTCACACAGGCTAATCAGGGATGGCACTTTCCGCCTAAATTGGATTTGTCTTTTTAAAGGAAGTCCCTTTTTACAGAAAATCTAGTTTAAACGGAAAGTTTCGTCCCTGATTAGCCTGTGCGGACTCCACAGGCTTATCTGGGACGACACTTTACGCACATGCATTATGCCCAGTTTTCTCAGAAAACAACTCTATTCATAATGAATTATGCGAGTCAGGTGTTCTAATTGATTACTGTTGCTTTTTTTCTACGATCGTTAGTATGTTATTGTTCTTCATATGTGTTTGTATGATAGTGAATTGCTTGGAATTCTAAACGTAAGACGTAGTTGTTAATACATATCGCGGGATTTGAAACTTTTAGTTTTGCAATAATATAGTTATGTTGAAACTAATAGTTAAAATACCAAACTTCTGTATATTTGAACGCTTACATTAACAATTACAGTCATTGAGATATTTCAGAACACTTGAATGTCCATTTCAATACTCAAGATTCCCAATATCCTTAAGGAAACAAAGGCATATGCACTAGATCTAGAATGCGTGATAATTTGATAGCATGACTCGAACTATGCACTCAGTACAAAACCAGTTTATTAGAAGCATTTTCTCTGAAGAAATCCGTGAATTAACGATTATTATTACAGTTTTGCATACATATTGCAATAAATCACACAACAACAAACACACAAAAAACACGAAAAAACGTTTGCGCATTTGCACATATGTCATTTGGACATATTAGTTGATAATCAAATAAAATAAATATATAAACCAAGAAAAATCATATCTCTGTTCTAATGGCTTATCGTTGATTGAATTGAATTTAGTAAATGGACATATGTAATCGTGAAAGGCCGTATGAGGGTAATTATAATGTTACTCATTTTTGAAAGTTTTCCAATGCATTACATATCTTCTTTTAACTGTTTTGTAGCCGTCGGTGACTGTTCAATGTCTATAATTTGTTTGTGTGTGTGTTAATTGGGAACCAAATGTATGAGGGACCTCTTGTTTTGCTATTACATAACATGTATCTTCAGACATTCGATGTCAGGCACGAAGTTTGTATTATTTCCCTATAGAGATATCATGTAAGACATTCAAGTATGTTTGCACAATATTTGGTATAAATAATTTGCAAAGTAACACAAGTAAGTCAATACAGATATTAGCGGACAGAAATACATACGTTGAGCTTACCAAGGACACACTTCAATACAGAATAATACTCACTACCGTTATCAACTGTCCATTCAAAGTGTATACATGAATTTTTTGTCCGTTAGTACATTATATAAGAATTAGTTGGCGAACAGAAAACACACACACTTGCTTACTGTGCATGAACGGACTTTTTTCTAAAAAGAGAAACTTTGTTTTGTCAATTTTATTTCAATCTCCATATTAGACATTTTTTTCCGATTGTCAAAACACTTTGATATATTCATTTCCACAGGAGATATATAAAGCTTTCATTTTACTTGAACAATCCATTAAATAGTAAACGCGTGTAATAATATGTTTGTTAATATGTAGGTTATTAATAAATGTTTTTTTATGTAGAACAAAAGTGCATCGAAAGCATAAGAACAAATGAACTAAATTTTGTACTCAAACTAAGTTTACGTGCTGAATAATTTCCTTGTAGAACTTAAAAATACAGATATACGATATCAATTGCATCAGAAACACAAAACATGTGTACATTAATGTGTATTGATATCATATCTATTGTAATCAACAAATCAAAGTAAGACTCTCTTGGTATCAACTGTCGAAACAGATTATTGGGTTATCGCGCTTAGACAAGCATGGTTCAATACGAAACTTTCCTTATACGCCAATTATTAATTAATTGACTACATCTTTATCGACTTCATACTATACTCAAACATAACTTAAACACAATAAAACATTCATTAATATAAACATATGTAATGTGACGCGGCTAATTAAAACTATCAGCCTTTCAGCACATATTTAAATGACATCGTCTAACATAGAATTGATGTATTATAGGTCTTTGATTTCTTACGCGAATTATTTGAAAGGTCACATTTTTGTTTAATGTGTACTTAGTTCAGTTACATGTGCAATAACATATTTTATGATCACATATAATGTCACACCAAGTGACTTGTTTTTATTTGTGTTCAGTTTGTATACATGATTGATGCATAATCATACGCTATAGATTATTATATATATTGTTTTATTTATATTTAAAGTAATTGTTATATCTGTGATTGTTTTTCTTTCATATTTATAGAAAACTTAAAAGTTATTCATCTTTAGTCAGTTACCTGTATAATACGTTCTTCAATTTCGGAAGATACACAATACAATTAAACATGCGTTCTCATCTAGCACACGTGTCATTGTAAACCATTTAAGTTTTTATTTTAAGAAAAATTTATTAATACAAATAGTCCACTGAAATATATGGTCATTACTTTATTTATTTGCTGCATTTTTATCCATGAAACGTTTTTTTTTAGAATTCAACACAATTACTATATTAAACATTGTGAAATGCACACCCGCACAATTAGAAAACCTTTTGTTCACGTACACATTTTCATAATGCATTTAACCAATCAAGAACGTATCAACTATTTCATTTTCAACACAAATCTTGTCACAAATACCTCCTTCACCGTGTAAGAGTATTTTTGTACCTAGATTGCTAAGATACTGGTAATACAAACTAACAGCAACGGTTTGTTTTTGAAATAACTGCATTACGCTGGTTAAATATGAAGTCAAATAAAAATAAATAGTAATAACATTCTAGTTTTGAAACTAGTACTGACCACTTTTTCTGATTGTATATTATGCTCAAAAGTATATTATTCACAGAAACGGGGAAAACCATTGCATTTAGCAGGTTATGGTTCAACACAGCATGGATCCTCTCATACGAGTAAATGTCTGTTAACGCAAACCAGTAAGGGCCGATTCAGTGACGGTCAGTAATGCATTTTACCAAATAGACGTCTATAAATAAGGTATATTAGCGAAATAGAACAGGTTACAATTCTGTGTACTGTTTGTGAATAATCGAACGTGCAGACATTGCATTGTATATACTAATACGTACACATGGACCAATATTTGTGTTCTTGTTTTTGAGAAGGAGGCCAGATACATGCACCCATATTTAGATGCCAAGAATGATTGTTGCAAATAAGCATTTTATGTTCATATGAGAACATCGATACCCATTTGTTGTCAAAAATGATTATTAAATATGCTGTTGATGTATGTCAAACATTGTTTATTTGTTGTATATACTGTAGTTGATGTACTTGGGGTTTCATGACTGGCAGACAGCCGTGGCTTCATTCAATATATACAATCTGTTTATTAGCCGTTCGCGTTTATCCAAACGAAATACTTTATTCCGAATATACGAACATCTTTAACGATACGAAATTGAATTAAACAAAGCAAAACAAAATATGGAACTATTAGATTTCCAAACAGGTAGAATTAATAAGCATATTATTAATGTAGATAGATACAACATTTGTATATTTAAAAGAATAAATGCGAGTTCCGTATATGTGCACTATTTCTTAACGGCATTTTGTTTCGATGACAACTTTTGGCAAAAATGCATCGATTATCATTTAATTGCAAATACTAACCAAGGAAGTTTTATATGTGTAAGTCCGTGTTAAATCGGAAGCATATTCGGTTTCAAGAAGGTGTTATAAAACAAGATGGTTGTCATAGTTTTAGGGTTATTAAGATTGCAACCTGCTCAGAGAGGCTTATAAGTAAGCAGAACATGGCTATGTACACTAATGGTCGATCTTTGTCGTAAATCCTTTCTATTTCAAATTTGCATTCATGTCTTATGTTGATGATTGACATTTCTTTATTTTATTGCCATTTTATTGTTTACAATACATTATTATGTGCTTGTTCTGTGTTTGATTATTAATGATTCAAATAGACAAAATGTTTATTAATTATATTATTAATATTTCCAATGTTGGTTTGTTTTTACTAATAATGTACTTATACATATGTTAAATCTTTACGCGTTACACAATAATGTAGTACACACTAGATGTATCAACAGTAATAATATATTCTTAACTACTATCTGACCCAAAAACACAATTGATTAAGGACGACGATATTAGAACACAAGCAAAATTTGTAAACAAAGAAAGAAATCCAATTGAACAAGTAGGAGATAAATCTTATTATCACTTCAAAGTCCTTTGCTGAAAGGAATACAAGCAACCCATAAGCCCAAAATTAGAATCAGAAAAAGTGACACGTCATACAAAAGTTTGACACATACGATATACACATTTTATTTCATTCGATTGTCAGTCTAAAAGTCGCAGGTATGCTGCCATGGAAGTCTACCAGACACCAGTAATTCTGTAACAAGCTGATAAAACAAACAAATCGAAATCATAATCCAAGCGTTTCAAGTCCATGCCATTTATTCTACCACTGCGAATAGTGGAACTGAAACGACACTCCTACAATATTATGATTTTGTATTAGAATTTTCGTACTGAGATAAAGTTATGGCGCACCAAATAGTCATTTCTCTTCACATTAACTGGACACGAAATGCATACCAGCAATACACATGCTTTTTAAATGAAATCAGCACATGCTTACATTAGGCACAACAAATAGAGATACTAAACATAATCTTAAAACACCTTAAAGGGTCCTAGCCTTACTTTCTGAAATTCTGTATATAGAAAAACAAAAATTTACAGAAATGTAAGAACAACAAAAGCAAACCAAAAAGTCACAAAATGCCCATTTATACATACATGAATATCAGGCTTTGAAACACTCGATTATAGCAGACTCAACCAAATGAGCCTACACAAAGGGTTCATACATGTTGATATGTCATTGCACTTCGCTACCGTACGTTCTTCTCATGCGCAGCAACAACCAAAATCAGTTTATTACTACATAACCCAATTTAAAGAGGGCAACAGTTGTCAGCAATGTTAAAACTAAATAAGGACATTCATACTGAATGTGTATACTCAAAATTACATACAAAGACGTGATCCCGTATTTTTGTGTTCTTTTGTGTTTTATTAATAGAATTTAAAAAAGTTATTGATTTATTATTTTAAAGTTTGAAAATAAGAAGTAACTGGAATACACCTTTAATATTAGATACGATACATGTTTAAAGGTCCTCAATACCAATTCAGCAGAAATAAGCCTTTGTTATAATATCATTCTCAGCATTTTGATATAACTAATAATATCATATATAAGGCAAAAATATAGTCGCTGCTATTTTTATTCATTGCAATCATTCTTTTTTAAAGCTTTTATCTGAAAAACGTACAGAAGTTGTCAATCTGCGGGATACAGAATTACCGAAATATTCGCATAAACGCTTGCTCGTGACCATTTTGTGAGAACCGTGTCTGTCAAATGTGATCAAACATAATGACATTTATATCATAAGCTAAGGCAAATACGATATCATTTTATTTAATTTGGTCAAATTAGGTAAAAGAAAGAATTTTGTACCTACACACATACTTGGAAAAACACTATAGGAATTGTGCTTTTTAGTTTTTCTCGTGCCCCTTTTAAAATACTTTACCAGGCTACTTTGTCTTTATTTCATGCTAGTGACCCAGTGGCATATGTGGCGGTAGTCAGCGACAATTCTTCCTAGACATGACCATGCTAAACACCTTATGCTTGGTCTAAAGGGACCATACCAACGATTACATAAATGAGTGACGTCCGGTTGCTCGTGAGCATTATCTCCCATTTGATAATGACGCAGTTGGAGTGTCACGTTTTGAACTGAAAGAGAAACCACTGCGATGAAAGTGTAGAAATGTGATTGCATCCCTTAGGTAATATATTCACTACATCGGGAATCGCGTGTTTGTGCTTTACGTTTACGTTGGTGATCGAGTTTAATGGGTCATTTGTATTATTACATGTTGATTTCTGAGTTTTGAGTTTGTTGTATAAACATCGTCATAAAGCATTATGTTCTGTACATGTTTATGCACAAATAATTTATATCAATTGACCGCATTTTCAGTGAACAATATAATAAGCCTATTGAATCGTTTAAAAATGTCATATGAACAGGAGAGCAAACACTTTGTGAAACTACATCGATTCCAGTATACCCTTCCTTCCTATGTATGGGTGGGTATAATAAATAAAACGAAACAAACAACATTCTGATGTGTAAATCATTAGACGAGGTAGATATAACCAATTACAAATTTATTGAATTAAAGAATTAAATAAGTCATTTCATTTTTACACTACGATGTGTAATCTGTCGGCTGTATTGATATCCATCATGCGTTGTACATGTAGTGGTAGTGTTCACTTATTTTTTAATAGCATTATATTTATATAATGCCTTTTATTTAATATAAACATATACGTTTGACGTGAATGGCCGATAGAAGGACATTAGTGTATTGAAAAATTAAGCAAAGTTTGGACATTGATTAATATATTTGTTAATTTATATTTTGCAACGAATGTTTTGTGTCAACAATAATGTAGTGGCAATAAGACAATACCAGACCCATACAATACGTACAGTATACAAAATAAAAGCTTGTAAACTCATATTACAGTTAAACCAATGAAAGCTTATATTATGGTTTGATGTTTTTTGTTGAAAATTTATTGTGTTACAACACCTTTGTTCAATATGTGTCCTCATACTGAGAAACAGTACTTCAATAATGTGTCTATTAGTGCGTTTTCGATTAACTATCAGTGTCTGCACGATACCTGAAATGCGGGTATTGTTTAGTCAAAGTTTATACCAAATCAACAATTAAACTCTTACCGCAATACAAATGGTAATGCAGGTTGAAAACTGACAACACAAGTGGACCATATTTATTTCTTAGATTTTAAAATATCACTTAAAATGTACGTGTGTATTATTTACGTCCACCATACCTACAATCTGGAACATTAAAAAACTAGCTAATATGATCGTATAAAGTACTTGTTCCGACTAGATTTGATCAGAGTAAATTAGACAATTTTTTTTATGTTCAAAGCTAACGCTCTAGCATTTTCCTGGCGTTTTTCTAGACGTTCAAAATCATGTTCTGCCAAAATCTGAAATAGAAGAATATAACATACTAGTAATGTTGAATGTATAACGACTGCAATCAAAATTGTCATGTGCTGTATAAGTTTATACACCGATAAAGCCCAGATTAACATTCGTAATAAGTAAAGCTTCACAAATTTAAAAAACGTGAAACAAATTTATATTTCTACTTTAAGTCTTTTTTTGCGTGTTATTTTCACAGTGTATACAGTTGGTATATCTTGTAATCAATCACCTTAAATGACAAATTTAGTTGAATTAAAAACAACCCATTTTATTTAATTTTTGGATACATTTCGAACTGACCTTGAACAAAAGAAGTTCGGACCATTTAGGAGACCCGACTTCAAATCGTGCTAGCAATTGAGATCGAGTTGATTTAGGTCCAGTCCAAACCTGTCCTTTCCAAAGCCAACTTTCACCAAGTCTATCTAAGTGGTACCAGCCAGTTGCAGCTAAAACAGCGACATCTTGAGCATAGAAGACTTCTACTAAAAAAGCAACGTCTTCTTTTTCCTTCAAGTTATGAGTAAGCGGAGAGTCAATACGATAAAATGAATTCCAGTGTACTCCAACTTTTGGAAAGCATGACCAGCGTTTAGAAGGGACGTCGACTATAATAGTTTCTTGTTGAATATGTCGCATCCGACCATCATATAATTCTTTTCCACGTACTAGCAATGTATACGTCCCTCGTCTTGGAAAGTTTAGGTCTATGAAACAGCGATTATCACGTATCCAATGTCGGGAATGTTCTGAAAAATTTAATTCTTGAATATCCTGCAGTTTCAACTCAACGACCATCTCAACCATACCATGAGCTTCAACAGTCATTTGTAAGTAACCACTTTCAGGTGCGGTGATATAGGTTTTCTCTGAGATCTTATTGTTGGTCACAAACTCTAGTGTAGGTACATACTGTGGCTTCTCCTTTCTGATTAAGTAATTGCAGATATTTGAGATCTGTTCATTTTTACTTTTCCTTGCTAATAATTGCAAAATGAATATTCCCTGAGCTTTTGTATCAATGTCTACGATCAATATCACGTCATTGTTTTTGTCTCTCAATACACTCACCTTGAAAGAGTTACGATCAATTCGAGTATCACAGCGCAAGAGTGAATGACTCAAGTGTACCGAGGTCTCGCATCTGAACACTATCTGAATGACACCGGTTTGAACACATATTTCACCGCTGTGATGTGACTTTGGTACGAAACCCATTTTCAAAGCATCTACGCCGGGTCCCCACTCATCGCGAGGGTTTACTGGATAAGCTTCCTGGGTATCCTCTGCCTCATTTATTATTCTCGTTGTCAATACATTTCGCCAACCGTTATTTTCTTCCATTGCAAAGACATTCAAAACAAAATGCCCTTTACTTGGAAATCTTAGTCTGATATTAACACTGTTTGTACTCAATACATTTTCAAGAAAGTGGTACATACGTAGTCGTTTTGCAGTAATTGAGTTATTATCTGCTTGAAGCTCACATTTAAACTTCAAATAACTACCCCCTGGGTAAATAAGTGACATGCAAAACTCAGGGTTAGTGTTATATATCATAGATTTATAACAGTTTTTCAACCTAAGATGTAGATCGAAAAATGCTTCGCGAACTACAGGAAGGCCAGCATACTCTTCTCTCGAGACCTGACGAGCCAGTAGTTGCCAGTGGTCATCATCTGGTAAATGGGTAAAGATGAAACGCTCAGGCTCCTTGAACATATCGTGAACGCAGGACAGGAAGTCTTTCTCATCATGACTAGATGAGGTTTTTTGAGCAGGAGCGTCGATGTACGGGTCCAAAAGAATCCATGTGTAATTTGAGAGAACCGCAAGCCATTCGCCACGAGGTTCTTCTTTGCTACCTGGAATGTAATCGGGCCCTCTGATTTCTCCTGGAATGACTTTAGTTTTCAACCTCGCTAACCTGCAATAAATAACACGTCGTATTTAACATATCATCAAACCAGCCAACAAAGTTTTAAACCTTCCTAAATATTACGTGTACAGGTCAAACATAAATATGAGTCAGTAAGCGAAATGATGTGCATACGAATCATACAATAATTATTCATAACATAAATTACAGAGTAATTCCACATTGCAATTTGTCTCGTCATTCCATTCCTATCGAAATGATTGTTGCAGTCCTTCAACATAAGACGGATGTGGATTGTACAAACACTATGTCTCTAATGATGTTTCTTTCACGGCGTTCTTGCATTTTCTTTACACGGCCGATTGTGACTTTTCAAAAATAATGTTCTAACCAATGTTAGAGATGTCAATGTCAAACTTCTGGTTACTATGCGGAATTGTATGCTTATACCCATAAACCTAACTATTTAAACATCAACTGCACTTTTACGAACCGTTTACAAACCGTTTCAAGTAATAAGGTTTGCTTCAATTCTCCATTTTTCTTCGCACATCAGAATTATTTGCTGCATATATATTTATACTATAGGGTAAAAGGTCATGCAGAGGGATTGTTTCAGTAGACATTTAGAAGATAGTGATGTGTCTATGTAAACACATTTAACGAAGATTTGTTAAGCCTTTGTACACAATTAGATGCTGAGTTTGTGATCAAATAATTTAAATAAACATAATTTTGTCATACTTGCACATTTTTTGCATCGTTTGGCAGCATAGTTCCCGGTCAAATCTCCGACTGGTATCCTCATTTCCACTTTTGAGCTGGCGATGAAATAACCAGGCTGCTATCATCTGAAGACGGTCTAGATCGTCGTCAAGTCCATCACAAAGGTAGTCCACGACATCTGACAGGCTACCATTATGAACACTCTCTGGAATCTGGCAATACAAAAAGTCACTGATGATTGTGTTCGATCTAGTTAAATATGCAAATATGGTATTTAAAAAAAAATTAGATATTCCGAAATGATAGTTAGAATTTATGAATGAATGTTAAAGATCGTTATGTATCTTAACTCATATTTCGTGCAAGAAACTTAAAACACACGGTGTGGTTTGTATGTTTCGTGAATATAGGAACATTGTTATTTTATACTTACGCCATGAACAATATTTAAATCGATGGATGGTTCGTTTTCCCCTGATGACAAATATTCAGTTTTAGTAACCTTAGGTGGATAAGGCAAGATTTTTTCTTCTTGATCGAGTGGTATGGGAAGATCAAGACGTCTGTAGAATTGCTGTGCCTCGTGTATAGTCATCGGATCTGGAAAGGTTTCAAAGAAACCATGACCCCGAAGTAGGTGTTTCATATCTTCATTATATTTCCTGTACAAATCATCCGATATCTCTTTAACGGAATATACCGAAGATTGTCCAAAGGAGCGTGTCCTTGTTCGCGGAATGGGTAAGCCTTTAAACGGGTCTATATCTCCATCATCTAAACTGTCCACCTGCTGTCCTTCATCAAAGGTGTTAAATGATAGCTCAGGAACCTTAAGGCAGTTTTCCGGATCTATATTATCAAACTTTTCGTTAGTTTGTTGTTCAGTTTCTGAATGAAATTCACTAGACACAATTAACGTATGCAGTTGCTCATTGTTAAATGATGTTTCTTCCTGTAAACACATATCAGGTTCTACCGACCGTTCTGTTTGTTCTGCCCCCTCTTCATATATATGATCAATACCTTTTTTGATTGCATCGTCTCTGTTATCAGTGCCATGCACGTCTTGAATATGCACATCTTTGACCACGACATGATGATTGTAGTTGGCTGACGTAATGCGTGTTGTGCGGTCTGAGAAGGCGCATGCCAACACAGGACTATTATCTGCTTTGACATCATTAGATAGTTTAAAACTTGAATAATGATGTGTACCGTAAGAAAGAATGTTTAATTTAGCGTTCATGTTGTTAACGTCGGCGTTTTGCGTTATATGATCACGAGTATCTCCTTGATTGCATCTGATAGACGATTTTCCCGTATCTTCAACTTCATCGCCTTCTTTATAATCGGTATCAAACGTCGACTGGAAATTAAAAAAATATTTGTCTCGCAATTATTATATCATTTTAACATAAACGCTGTGTTTTGATTAGATAATCCGACAATGTGACCAAGTTTTGCATTATCTTATGGAGCCGCATCGTATGCATAAACATACGTTAATATTGACCAACGTTCTACTATTTTAAAAAACAAAACGCGGAACATAACATTGTTTCTTTTCAACGTTGAATAGCGGTATAAAGCCACAATAGCCCTAACGTCATTGCTTTGCCGTTCGACAAAAGATGAAACCGAAATCCAAAAGCTCGTTTTACGCCAGCGGATACAAATTTGTAGTCCCATTTAGAATGTTACAAATACAGCTCACGATACACTAAGTGTCGTAACTATACAAATTGGTTATTATATTTAATGAATTTCATAGGTGTATGAACTGTGTTTAAAATTATGCATAAACACAGTTGTTTTGTTCGTTTAAATAATTACGCAAACACCAACTGCAAGATAAATCCCGTTGAGCGAGATTTTACAATCAAATAAGGTCAAACTTTCCAAATGCATACACGTGTTCAAAATAAGCATTCACGCGGAACGAATGATACATATTAACCAATATTTCGTAAACACTAAACAAACATATTTGGTTACATTTGGTAGCTCATGTGCGTATTTAAAGCATCTAAGGATGGTTTTGAATACAAAAACCTTAATTTAGCGAGGCTTGGTAATAATACACCACGGAAATTGGCGAGTGGTTCATGGTTTCCTGCTGAACAAATAAACTATTTTGTATTCCAAACTAACCTGGTACTTTATTAAGCACATACTATTCGCATGTGCGTGTCTCCGTAATATAAGTTAACAAAGTTAAGATTGCTAGAAACAAAACTAAAACATCAAATGACAGAAAAAATGGTCACAACATTGAGCATGTTAATATTTGAATTTCAGATGGTTGAAATACACCAGCATTAATCAGAATGGTTGTAAGTTCGTGAAAGCGGGTATGAGATAAAATAGTAATTAATGGTCTTGACCAACATCGCATGTGCAGATACAAGTAAACGCATGTACTTTTGTAAATAACAGAAGAGAACGCAGACTTCGACGATAATTTAATGAAGTGCCCAAATCTATACACATGCATGATTTATAAAATGTATAAAAAATATAAACATATGCATTTCTTTTTTAGTTATTTTCATGAAATACACGGGCTATTCTGTCAAATTTACAAACGTATGCCCTAGCTCTAACCGCTCGAGGGAAAGCTTTTATACGGAATATTCTATTTAAACAACTAAACAGTAACGACAACTGATTAAAAGTACAACTCGAATGCTCGGAAAACAACATAGTACAATATAACAAAATGTGATATTGTTTTACTTTTTGTTTGTTTTATCACCCTTTTGAATGGGTCTGTTTTTTTTTGCGTTAATAAAGTTTGTACGTCGACTGTTTATTTTGGTTAATATTGTTGATATTCTAATCACGCTAAATTGTGTGTTTGTGCTTAATTTAATCATGAAAAACAAGTTCATTGAAATAATTTAATACCTACTGTATATACTATTAATTGTAAGGCACAACGCAAACATAAATTCTACATATATTTAAATGCAATATAATATGATAATGCTGTAAGAATTGAGATGAGTCGATTTAGTACGTATTGTTATTATTAAAAAGTTAAATGTACCTGTCCGTTCAATTGTGGTGATCTAATAACCTGTGATCCACGTTCAGTATTGGTCCTGATGATCGACGGGTCTTTCACGTTGATGTGTTTTGATACTGGCATCCCCATCTTTTATAACTTTCCTCAATACCGCGTCTGCACGTAAAATCGCACCATGTGAAGTGCATAACAAAAAAATTCTAATTTTCTCAATAGAATATTTAAATATTTCCATTCATACAAGGATAGTGAAATAAAGTTTGCATTTCCTTTTTAATGTTTTGTTAGTATTATTCACATTTAATAAATGTTCGCACTAAGTACATTCCTCTACCCATAGTCTATATATACTCAATTCATCACCTTCGTTGTGCACTTAAACACCAGGTTCATTATCCTGTAAATGGTTAACACTATCTCTGGTTTCAACACAACCACAACCTAAAGTAATTTGAACGTAGCTCTTAATACATAAACCCTCAAAACAATTATCCAAACGATTGAATATCTTTGTGAAGACACATAAAACAATAATCAAAGACTGAATAATTGATTGTATCTTCATTCACAGTAATTAACAAGGTGTAAGACGAACGACGCAAGGCAGTAGTTTTCTTTTGTGATCAGCAGCCTAATTATCAATACTAAAACAATGGCCACCGGATCTGTCGTGCAAACAGATTAACGCATACATAATTTAAACTATAAAATAAGATATAAGGAGAGGAAATGGCCGGATCGTTAAAGGAATATCGGAAATAATCAATGTCCTCAGATGTATTGGAATTGTAGTGAACACTGAGATTTCGAAAATGCGGATATGCCAGATGCCCGTTGAACGGAGAATGTTGCAGTAGATATACTACTTGTTTTATGAATAATGATCAAAGTGGTTACTATACCCCTAAATTAATTAGAGCTTTTTACCCGAATCATGAATTGACTAAGTATTGATAGATGACAGCATCGGCGAGTTTTACCCTTTTGATTGATAGTACTGTTGCATTTTTTTCAATGGTTTAGCTTACATTTTGGAATTCTGGAAGTCGAACTATTGTAATGGTATGAAAACGTTGTAAACACTGCGAATTTTATTTTATTTATATCGTTATTTTCAACTTTATCAATTTATAACTTAGAGAAAGTTTAATATCCTAAAAAGGTATGTAAAAATATCTGACTAGCTAGCGCAGAGGAATTGTGCTATTTGTTCGTTCCCTAAGTATGTGCGTTTGATTCGTGATCACCATTCAGGAAAGGTAGGTATTTTATCTCTGTAATCCGTTTTCCATTCACAGTACATCACATTAACATTATTTATTAAGAATTATAAGCTTGTTATTGCAGCTATTAATTGAAAATTGGTCCCAACTTTCGAGCATCTATACACTAAAATATTAGTGCTTGGTAACACACTGACCGTGAATATCGACTTAAGTACTAACCTGTAGACTATAAATGTTATAATGGTTACTTCAGTTTGTAAACAATTAAAATTTGAAAACGAATCGGACATCATTTGATCTGAACGAGATCTGTTTCATACTCTCGAGGAATAAATATATTTCTTAAACCCCAGGAGATTAATAAAAAACATATACTCAAATGCATTAATATATGATTGATCTACTGATGAAACACGTTAAGCGATACTGCAAGTTATGTGTTGTGACACCTTGAACACGACTTCCGCGCGCCAACCTCAAAGTAACGTAACTTTGACGTTTAGCATCGATTTAAAATGTTGTTGGCATTATCCTGATCACATATATTCAAATATGTTTTAAGAATAGTATGCAATCTTATACACTTTTCTCATGAATACATCTGTATTAAATTATTCAATGTTCATACATATGTCGCATTTCTGCACAAGGCAACTCTTTCTCCACACACAATGTTTCGAGGTTTTGAACACGCCCCAAAACTAAAACAATGACCCTGTCTATTGAACATTTGCAATTACCACGCCCACACTGTTACAATCCTTAGAATTACCCTCATTTTATTATTTATATTTTTTTACCTGGAACATCATCCCCACACTGAATGCTAAGACATACAGCTGAGATGTCGAGCAAACAAGCCCCGGAAAAGAGCAATGTTTACGATTTCACATAACGGATGTCTGTTTCAAGGCTGATAAAACCGAGGGAGTGTCCTTCGAATTCTACGAACATGTAATTAATTTTAAAAGCTACCACCCATTTCTTGATTTAAAAGTCCATCTTGTTGTTTAAGCTTTAGAAATTGACCATAACTAAGTATATTTTCCGTGTTTTGCATAAACCCGAGTAAACCCCACTATAATAAGCAGGACATAAAACCCTTCTTAACATTCAGAATGCAAAGCAGAACAAGACAGATTTCCCACAAAACTGCTACACAATGCATGTGTACGATATTATTATCTTGTGATATATTGCTCAGTTTATTCGATTTACCCAGGTCAAAACTTAGCAAATCACTATTTATCGATTTTCGAGATTAATACAATTTAATTTACTGTGTTTGCTATCAATACCTAGAAAAATATTACACATTGTCCACAATCAACTTGTCCATTAGCTATTATGATTATCACTGGACGAAGAGCAGTTATACCGAATATGTAAACCAATGAAAATTTAAAATATACAAATACCGATTAAACACCAAATTAAAGTAGAAGTGATTACCAACAAAGTGTTTTATATCAAGCAATTAAAATATTGATATTAAAAAAAAAACATTCATCCAGTGCATCTAACATTTAGAATTCAATAGTTACTGAACTTTTTACATTTTTCAGCAACAATTATCACAAGATAATCACAAGCATAACAACTTTTTATCAACAGTTATTATGAACGATACAGACATAATTGTTCTGCAACAATATTAAAAAGTACAAATTTGAGATCATGACATACTTGTAGATTCCGTATACAGAAATATTTCTTATTAGAAATCAAACTACAGTCAAAATGTGTCAGTGTATACAAATGCACGTATTTTTTTAATTCAGCATTGAAGAGCATTCAATTTAATAATGACCAAACATAGTCGCGTTCAAAGTTGTCGAAGTCTAAATTTTACGCTTAGACCTTCTTTGGTAGATGGGTTATAATACCGACTCGTATCACAAACTGTGTATAATTGTAAATAAACTTTAAATTCATAGTACTTTTTGATTGTTTTGCCTTATATTTTTAATATTTTTTTTTTGCAAACTCGTGTACATAATTTAGCTTTGTTTTTATTCGTTAAATAATCATTGACGAAAATGCTATGGCTAATGCAGCAGTCTCTATATTTGACAGTGGAACATATTCGTCCATATTTGTAATATTTCACCACCTACCTACCATCAAGTGCCTAATTCCTATTTCTGGAGACAAGCATAGTCGTATTAAATTTTCCCCGTCACCTATATTTATCTGTTACATTGAAACTTAATAATTACATCGGGGAGAAGTCCCACAAGAACAAAAAGTAAAGTTTTACACCATCTTTCAAACTCTTTTTGAAAATAAACCAAAAACATTGTTAAAACTTCTGTTTACTTTTCGTTACACCTTAATCCTGCAGTAACACTATTGTGTGAACGATACAATTAGAAAATTGTGGGACTATTTGACACAACTATTTGAAACTCAAAACAAGGTATTGAACATCTGGACATACTCGCGTCATTCCAAACCAGTTTGCAATCATACGTTTTGAATTATTTCAACTACATTCAGATTAAAATATTCCATCTATCTACAACTTTTATCTATGAGTTAATAAAAAGACTGCCAAATCTTTGTTTGAGAGCTTGGAATTGATTCAGCACAAGTACTCGGCACAGATCATTTACAACTGCTACTTTCTTTTGTAACATAATTTGCACAACACTCAAATGATTGTAATTTCTTCCAATATTTATCAATCTATACTGATGAATCGATAATCATTTTATGTTATTGTAATTACTTAATTGTAACAGCCTTGCTATCTTCTTTTGCTTAAAAGTGTCAAGGGCTTCTACTTTGTATCGCGTCGCTGTTTAGAAGTTCTGATCTACTTCCCTTTCAAACTCTTATCTACTCTCCGTTTTTTAGTTAGGGTGTGTATATTTAATCCTGAATTAGGCCTAGTATCACTAACAAACGGAATTCCATATTTAGACTCAAATTAGAGATTTTAAATAACTCTTTGAGATGAGCTTGATTATCATGCTGAATAAGGTGTTCACATTAGGTTTTTTAGTTTTGAATATGACCGAATCCGGAGTTTGTTGAGATATATGTACATAGATTATGGCTTAGATTTGAGATAAATGTCACTCAAGATCAGGAACTCCGATCGCTGTTCTGAAAATCTCATCTTCTGAGTTAAGCTAAAATATTGATAATGTGCATGATGCTGGACACTGGTCACTGTATTCACCGAACTTGATTTCATAACTATCATTAAAAAGCACAAACACACACAACCATCAGTAGAAGGTATCTTTTTTAAAAGCCGTCAACACACCGTCACGAAATATAGTATTACATATTCTCTCACAACTAGACATAATATCTAGCAACTTTTAGAATTTGTCACACTCGGGGTTGAAAAATCATCTTCTCGAGCACATGTCTTTAATGTTGTCATATTTCACTTCAATGTTGTAAGCAGTAGAGCTATGTTATATTATTAGGATAATACACATTCACCATATTACTTACACCTAGTTTGTTAGACTATATTCTAGTACCACAGACTTTATAGTTTATTGTATTTTATACATTGATCATATTTTTGTACTATAACGACCTAAAACATATCCCCTAGTCGTCTATTAGTTTTTCGATACTTACGACACTATTACACCCAATTTATGTGTGAGGTATTTATGCGTTACTGTTTGGCATTCGTGTTAACATATTCTGTATGCACAGGTTCATCAATGTGTCTTATCTAAACAATGTATTCAGTGAGCGAACAAAAAGGCTATTGAGGTCGAATCGAGAATCCGACTTTTCTATACTGCTATGTTACCATGAGATCAGTTTGCATACCATGTACCTTCAGCCGAACAACATTTATAACTGAAGGCAAAATTAAGTTTTAACGACAAAGCTTTGTTATATCATTTCGCCCACTGAAAACGTAGGCGTTAAAGAATCCTTTAAAATGTACATTAACTGGGTGAAAGAAGACGCTAAAAGAGAGTTAATCGATGAATAATTTAGCAAATATCGATACCTTATACACATATAGAAAAAAAACAATAAAAAAAACCGAAAACAAATTAATGACGCTCTTGTCTGTCCTATGGAACATTACAAAAAAAATGCGTTTCATATATAGAGCTGAATAATTAAATCTTCGCGGAAAGACATCTAATTGTTTTAATACCTCAATTATTATCTGAAAATCATATAGGTGTTAAACGTTTGGTTGAAGAACACGTGATAAAAAACTAACAAACTACTCATATAAATGCAAATTATAAACGAAAATAAATATCAAGAATTTATGTATCGGATAAACAAAATGTCTTTCAGTTTAAACAGTGCACTTCTGAAATCAGATAGCAGACGGGGCGACCTGACCTACTTTGTACACACCGTGTTCTGATTAATATGCAGGTTTGAACGTGAAATAAACGAACATGATAGCAGCTCGAACAAAATAAATATCGCGTGATCATTTGCTGTGCAAAATAAATGAGGTCATGGTGCATTACATCTTTTACATACTAGCGTATTTGATTTTATGCAATCATTAAATTCTATATTTTGTCTATATTAAGCTGAGTTGTTAACGCATTTGTCGTTGAGGAACAAAAGAAAACAATGAGCGAAGTTTAAAATAAGTAATATATATTAATCGAAATTGAAATAAGGCAATGCAATTTTTTGACGCATAGTTACTAAAGTAAGAAATATGCAATCCATCAACGCCAAGACGTTTAGTTACATACTTGTCTGCATTATAAAAACTGAAATTGCTAATGGCAACCTTTAAAAATATTCTAACGTGATGGCGGGTAAATAGCTTTGTTTAACATTACGTAAGGCATGTGAGGATTAAGTTATGTTTCGAGCATGCTTCTTGATTGATGTTTCAAATCAAATACCTAATGCTTTGTTTGGGAATCACAACCCACCGAGGTTTACAAACTAAAATTATGAACTTGTTAAAATAATAGTGCGGACGAATAGAATGATAAATATGCAATTTGTGAGGACCTCTTATCATGCCAAGCATCAGCCCATACTCTTCGTTCTCACTTAAGAGTAACATACGTAGGGATCACATAACACCAGGGATACACAGGAGCTCCAAAAACGTAATGAGAGAGTAAATTTTGTTACCATCGGTCGGTCATGATTTTATTCAAAGCAAGTCACAGATTGTCAATTAATAGGTTCATACACACAACACACGATTAGGCATACTTAAACTGTTGAACGGTCAAACATTTCATTTCGTAATCGACGGGTTAAAAACTGCATCGGACACCGCCAAAATTAATCAAAGATCACACCCGTATGAATAAACAGAATAACAATGGAGGTTGCAAAACTGCTCCGCTATAAATACTTGTAGAAAGTATATACACATGGCAGCTTAGATATCCTGTGACCAAAGAAAGTAATTTTTATTTTAATAGACGCATGCTTTCAATTATATGAACTATCAATGCTGTGCATATAAGGCATGGAAAGCTATGGTATCCGGCTTTACACAAATCCCATTATTGAATGCTCACAAGATAAATAAGCTCATACAATTAAAATAAAATCACTATCGCAATCATTCGTAAATGTCTACTTTTGATGTATAACCGTAATATCAAGGTGTATCTGCCGTTGTGAGTTATCGGCTTAATGTGTGGTTTGCCAACACGTTTAACTTGTAAAAATCCGAATGTTGTATTGGCCGCTTAATGGTGGTGATTCTAGCTTTTATAATGTCCTGTATTGTCAATTGGTCACTTGCCTTAAATAGCTTTTCACTTCTTAACGGATAGAGTATTCATTTTCGGAGTATGATAAAGAGTTTTATTCTTTCTAAAGTACCCATACTACTAGTATATCACGTTTGTATAGAACGCGTAAGCATGGCATACACCTAAGGTCATAGCTGATATTTTTTACATGAAGCGTTCCTTATAGTTGTTTAAGTTCGTCGTCAATCATACGTTTGTTGTATTCAACGATCAACGTTTTCTGCATTTAAAAAGAAGTGATGATATTGAAGCTTCATATAAGCTATTTCGATCAAAACCAGTGTCTTTACTGTACTTGAATTTGCATTGTATATACACGGCATTGACTTTACACGGCATGATAAAAATTAAACCCGAGTGTTAACGATCTGATTTATATCATTATATTTCATTGTTCAAAGAAGATTTGTAGTTCCAATTTCTTCGGAGTACTTTTTTTATAAATGGAAAATGAAGGCACATAGTTGATTTATCACATTTACGAATATAACACATACTAACTATCGCAATGTTTTTGATATTGTTTCCAATTAAAAATTGCAACTTATGACATGAGTTTACATTATGTACTGAATATTATCATCATGGCCCGATAAGTTAGAGGCCTTTAAATGAAAGCAAACTTTCTTAAACAAAACATGCAGACGACGATAGTTAAGCATAAGCCGAAAACACGTGTGGTAATCACTGGCGCCACCCCGTTTTGGAGATTCGTGAATAAACGAGCTTATGAAATTTTCAAAGTGGTGTAAAGGACCGGGAGTTTTCAGTAAACGGTGGAGACATCTAGCTTGTGAGTACTTTAAGACTTCTGTTTTCAATATATGAACATTGGGCAATGTAAAGAAACATACAATCAAAACTATCTAGAAACGTAAAACATGTTTTAAGTTGTGACATGCTCGGATTTTGAAAAGCAAATCGAAGATTGTTCTTCTGTGAATAGATTATTCTAATGTTATTAAATAACCAACGACATCAAAAGTTCCTTTCAAAATGAAGAAAAATGCTGCGTTCACAAAATATTGGAATCGGGCGATCTACTATATATTTTTAATATTTCCAAAACAGATGTAGCCAAAAAGGGGTCGACAAGAACAATAGGTGGAACAATTTCACGTACACCGAATTTGTATTTCAGTAAGATGGGCTAACGTAAAAAGGTTCAATCTGCTTGACACGGTGTGTTTTTGTCCCCTTATCAAAAACGTGAATGTACTAAAGGGCACAAGTAAACGTATCTTTATCAGGCCAACAAAAAAAGTTGTGATCGAATGTAACATAAAATACTAACTCTGGAATACCAAATAAAGAACAACAAAGTTTAAGATCAGCATTAAAATAAGGGTAAGTCGGGTAAGTCGAAATAAACAAGTTTAAACTTTATTCCGTTTAGTTGGTACAAACAGTTGGAATACCAAGCCCTATTGATAAGATTGCAAACTTCACTATATCATTAAACGTCTCTTTCTCTCTAGACATAAAGTTAGCATTACTTAGGCCAACCTGTGTCACATACATTCTGTTTGTAGATGAAGTTATATCAGCGAAGTTATATTGCGACGTACTTGTTATATAAAATGAAAATCTGCTTGCCAAGCTATGTTTTCTGCATTTTATTGTATGTATTACAATACAGGTTCGAAGTAACATATTTAAGTTTATAAGTCCCAGATGATAAGATATACATGTTTATAATCGTACATGAATTATCATTCATGCTTAATTTTATAAAAAAAGTTCCGAGGAATTCATCCGTAAGCGAACATTTGGTGAGAAAGTAAAAGAAACTTTGTTTGGGATTAACTGTTTACTGAAACGTTAACAAACCAATGCTAACAAAACGTCATTTATTAAAACTATACGATAGCCGACAACCCGTACTGATATGACATGTATAGTGAGGGATCAAAGTAGCTGGTCTGATAATGTATCGTCAGTTAATGTTGATACTATACAAACCAGACAAAATGATTACCTGTCTTGTAGTGCATAAGATAACCTAGTTACTGATAACGCAACAATTATTTGTTGAAGAGCACTTTATGTGTCTGCATTTTATTACACAAAACGGCTTGGTTGTAGCTAATATCTAAACATTATGAATATGTTTTGATTTAACTGGAAGATTGATTGTGCGAGTCGAGTGTTTTGTGAGCTATACGTTTAAGGTTAGACAACACGGTCTGTTATTAAACTATTTTTTGTATAGTCATTAGATTTCAAGTTTCTCAAATGAAAGTAGACTGCTGTATATATTTTTTACTGTATAGAGGTAATGGGTCTACATAACGCAAGCGTTAATCAGTAAAACGAGCAGAAACACATAAGTAAAGAGATTCGCAACTTTTCGCTATGTAGTTATGATATTTGTGAGGAAACAGTTATACTGAACATTTACCATGCTCTAAAATATTCATTATGCTTTTTACTCATTTAAACATTTTTTATAAATCAAAACTATTATTTTGATATATCAAATTTGTACAATTAACCATATATGAATGTATTTTTGATGTCTGTAGTTTACTTGGAAAATAGATTGTTTAACATCGGGGTGCAACATGGAATATTTTTGTGTACGAGATGAGAGTGATGTTGATAAAATGGACATAGACGAAGCTTTTAATTGGCTTGATGACAAACAAATAAAACATAAGCTTCACTCCTTAGAGGAGATGAAACAGCTTATTCGGGTAACTCGACGCTCGACTGAAAGGAAACCTAGTGAAGGAGAGGAATTATCTCAGTCAAGCATGGTAAAGATATGTGTATTTGTTGTAACAAATGACATGATTCAAAACTAGAAGACAGGTAACTGCACGATTTGTTTCATAACGAATATATAACAATTGTTATCAATATTAAAATCTCGAATTATTATGTGTTGCATAGTTATTCTACATGCGTTAAATTTTGAATCCAGAACGAACACACATAATTTGTTTGCAACTGTTTTCATTTCACAGATATATATATATAATTTCAGGCGGACATTAAAGAAGTGCTATCAAATGATAATGATTTAAGGAAGCGTGTAGGTTCTGTATATGATGAACTTTTGGATACGATAAAAACGCAACCAAATTGGATATATCTATATAAATACCTGTCTACGTGGTGCGGGTGCGATGAAATCGTTTCAAAGTTAAACGAACACAAAGACGAACTTCAACGCAAAGATTGTCCAATCGTTATAGCCGGTGTGTGATTTCATCAGTTTGTTGATATATCTCATATTTAACCTAAAATCATTCACATATGATGATTATCGTTTGAACTTGCATGTAATGTGGTGCATTGCATATAGGTATATACATACATATTTATAAATAATCAAATTCTAGATAAACTCAGACATTTGTTTATAATTAAAGTCATGTCTACACATGCACGTGTTCGTGTACCTTATAGGAGACAGTTTTAAATACAACAATGTTTACTCTATTTGTATCAACGTATGCATACTTTCATGGTGGTTGAATATTAAGAATTTTACATGCTGACGTATTCCACCTGAGTGAGAGTGATTGATCAGAATTTTATTACAAATAATGTTCGTCCATCTTAGTGACCAAGTGGTCTACAAATAAAGCACTTGGGATTTTTAAAGAACGATTTAGGCTCACATATCGAAACAGAATTGCGTTTTACAAATTTCCTTTTTATTTTACATATGGTGTTGATTTTATTGGGGATAAAGAACGAATGGCTAGGCTTTATAAGGATAAAATTTACGTAAAGTTGTTTTGAAGCAACGGATAGTTAAATAATTAATATTTTTCCGTTTTTATTAATATATTTGGTTATGGATTGACTTTAATTAAATGATTTAAAGTGAACCTAAACAGTTTAATAAAATTACACAGCAAACGAATTTTCACGAAAACATATTACATAAAATATAAGAATTATTGCTAAAAAGGCTTAAATGTTGGGATTCAGAAATGCAAAATATCTGTTACTGTGTTGATACTACTACACGGATAAGACAAACGAACATGAAAAGAGTTTGTCCCTTTGTATTAATAGTTTGCTTTTTTGCTTTTCGTTATTTTAATGGCTTTTAGTAAACCCAAACGATATAAAAAAAAGAAGACAACATTTATCAACATATAAGCAGTTGAATGTTTTAGAAAACAAATATAGCAAAATGATAGAAAGGATCGCTTAAATGCTTTTTTTACTGTTCGGACTCGAAGCTGCAAATTGGATATTAGTGATAAAAAGGAGTACATTACTATACCATTTCCTTTCCAATAACATGAAAATAGACTACTGAATTGAAAACATATCTGACATTATTTACTTTAGTCTAACCGATACACAAAATAAGTCATGTAAATCACTAAAGCTTATCGAAAATATAAATATTAACACATTCTACAACCGTGGAATAATGTATGCTATGATAGTTTAAAAATAGCGGGTTATGATCAATTAAGAATCGAAACTTTAACACAGGAGAGACGAGTGCTGGGAAGAGCTGTTTTCTTAACCTCCTTCTTGGAGAGGATGTACTTCCAGTTAGCCTGCTCTGCGCAACATCCATCATTTGTGTGATCCATCCGATATCCGATGGAGAGGCTCCTTATTTTACAGTTGATGGACAACTGAAACCCGTGAATAGTAATGACGAACTGATTGAGAAACTGAAGCTAATATTGACAGCTCGCACTGAAGCTGAGACATTTAAACAAGCGGACGTTTACTTACATGTGCCTTTGGTTGGAGAGAACGTACGTACACAAAGCATAATTCACATTTATAATATACCTCGGTTTAAGTAATTGTCCAGAAACAACATCAACATTATTTTATACCTTTTCGTAGAAATTTGAGTCAGTTATTAAGCATATGTTATTTAAGCAACATGATTCAATGTTCAGTCCTAATGCTATTACTAAAAAGATCGGAATTCTAATCTTTCGATAGCACATAAAACATGTCGACTATACTTAAAAATTGAGGTTTAAATTTGGTCCTGTAGAGCATTGTATTTCATTATACTTAATGTCTTCATAAGCACAAAAAATTGGAAGGGGGGATACTTGATTCAGGTTGTCCGTCTTGCAGTCCGGTTGGACTACGAGGGCTATGCTATTTAAACATAACATATAGATACATTTAATAATCATAAAGGGCGGCGAAAAGCGACTTACTTGTTCTTTGATCTCGAAAACAGAAAAAATATCACCTTCAAATTCAATGGTACATTGATATATCGTTGTTTGTTAATGGCTATGTACAAAAGTATTTATTCCATATTTTTAGAGTTATTGCCCTTCTGCCTATGTTTGTACCTCAATGCTGTCTGTAGAATATCTTGAAAAGCCACAACTCATGTTACCTTATTTCCAGAGTTATTGCCTTTGTTTAATTGTGCATTTAATGCCGTCCGATGCATAACAGAAAAAACAAACCTAAAAAGTGGTAAAGTTGTCAAAGATCGTATTTAAGGGAGCCTTAATTATTGGAAGTGGGTTACACAAAACCACGGGTCCAGCTTTTATAATTGCACATTTATTTCAATGGTCAATGCTCATGGTATCCTTTTGTACAAAGCATATATTGAATATAATATGAGGTATGAAACGTATTGGAAGGAAGCTTACACTGTTGGAAAACCAGATTTGAACAATTAATATCATTAGACAACGTGGCATAAAGTTGGTATGTTCGGTATGAAAGACCTCGTTTGATATATAACATTTATTGCGTCAACGGAAAGATCTTTATAAAATTGAAAAGCAAATATATTCCGATAATTAAAATACGTGGCATGCTTTTGTCTTTTAAAGAAACACATCGTTTTTGTGGATACTCCTGGGGTAGGTGAAAGCGAACAAATGTCAGATAAAGTGTTTGAATACCTGCCAAATGCAGCAGCCTTCATATATTTGCTGAATAGTGCCAACGCTGGGGGAGTTCAAGAAGACAAGGTTTTAACCTTTTTTTCATAACGTGTAAACAACGAGCGATGAAACGTGAACGTTGTTGCTGGCGTTAATTTATATAGCTTAGCTTATTTCATAATAAAATACTGAAGTTTAAACATTTTCGTAATTTGGCTGTTATGGGTTATGTTTTACTACGGTTATTTATGCCATCAATACATGGCATTATCTGTTTGCATTTTTTGAGTTTCGAGTTTTATGTTTAAATCAAATCTTATGTCCTTAGGTAAACGTCACCAAAATTAAATTTATAAAGACGCGTTTGACTTTATGACCTGAATCCATCAGCTTTACTTTTTCCTTAATACTTTTTCATTATTTCTAAATTTGAAGCTTATACAGATTTTTAAGAAAGTTCAAGATTTGGACCAATCAAGTTGCTTATTTAGTTTCGACCCAACGTGCACAATGCTTGTGTGCAACAAGTGGGATGTAATTGAAGAACGAAGCAAAGAGAGGAGGGAACGGAAGAGAGAGTTTGGGATGATACATTATTAAAGCTGCGGAAATATTTGCCAGGATTCCAATGGGACAATCGAATATATAAAATGAGCACTACTGAGGTAACTTAATACATAGAAAATCAACGTCAAAATACACATCTCCATTGCACGTATTATTTAATATATATGTAAGGTTCTAATAATATTCTTCTATATTTCAATACGTTTCCGAAGCGATTTTCATGGAATTTGATGGTTGATTTGTATTTCAATTTCAATGATTACCATTGTGTTGCCATGTAGCATATTTGTATTTCAGGCAATTCGTTACAGGGAAAATGGGATGAATGACTCCGATAAGTATTCTAAATTGAAGCATGGACTAAAGAATCTGTTATATAATAGCCAAACTAGTAAATTGAATATGCATTTGAGGTAACCATGACTGATTAATAGTAATTGTATCATTTTACATTTATTGGCATTAGCATTTCGAATACAAGATGGTAAAACAATATTACAATAAGTTTTTACATAACATCGAATTTATCTCGTTAAATCATTTTAGCACGAGTGTGCGTTGCTAAGGAATGTATGTCAGTTATCCAAGTATTTTTATTTAAGAAGTAAATTATTTATAAATGCAAAAAGCATAAGACCATTGCACATTTTGTTTACTTACAATCCTTGGTTTATTTTTGCAGATGGTTACATTCTTTAATGCAACAAATAAACATGTATACTTCGGCCAGAAAACACTTTGCTGATGCAACGGATGCGGGGAAAAAACTGAAGCACGAAGAAATTCTAATGAAACTAGAAAAAGCTAAAGAAGATACTGCATTTGTAATATACATTATTGTTGTTATGCAAACTATAATTTGTGAATTAAGGGAATTCAGCTATTATGTATACTACCTTCCTTTCTACTTTGGTAGCTCGCACTTCAGTGATTTCATATATTCACTCTAACTCTGTATTAAAGATTATAATGTTTAAACGTTGTTTAACAGGTAAGGTCCGCACTTATTGAATCATGCAAGGGAAAACTTACTGCTATGGCACATGCCGTTTATACGCATCTCAACAGGAAATATGTAAAGACAAGACTTAAGACGAATTTAAAAGAGCTTGTACATTTAATCACAGCACCAGACGATGATGCCTTTCAGTACAAAGCAAAAAAAGCACATCATGAAGATTGTTGGCCAAGAAATTGAAACCTGGGAACGTGACTCAGGATTTTGGAAACGTACTGTGGAGAACATGACATGTGAAATGGAAAAGGAATTCGGACTTTTAGATGATGAGTGTTGTGATGCGGAAGAAGCAATAGAATGCATAGAACATACGTTCAAAGGTATTAACATGTATGATTAGGGGTTGAATTTGTAGTTGAGTGGATAAAGAGCGACTTATTTTCTTTTAATTTGATTTAATGATACTTTGTATATAAACCTGTTAAATGTTTATCCATCTTCATATGTATATTTAACACAACACAGTTTATGATGTTTAAAGAATATGATTGCATATTTTCAGATCGTGAAGTTTTAGGATACAATATCGGTGAACTATGGGAGAAATTACAGAATGGTTTTCAATCATTTCAGCATGGTTGTATTACCATATTTCATGATCGGCAAGACATGTTCGCGCGGATTCTAGCGGCAAGCGTTAATCAACTTACAAAATTCATGCACAGAGAAGCATATTTACGGCATCTGTTAAAAGAGGTAGCGAAAGAATGCTTCAGTGAAGAATCAATACTAAAAAGTATCAAAGAGAGCATGTTTGTCCCAATTGAACGTAAAATAAATAGTCAATGTGAAAAACTAATTATGTGTCGAATAAAAGCGTGCACTATTTTGAATGATTGCATCGTTCAGGATACACGACCTGCAAGTGAAATTACTCAAGAGATCTCTGGAATCCGTGAGGAAACACTATGTTTAGAAGCCAAGCTAAATAACTATGAAAAGGAAGCACGGGACATCCATTTGTAGATTCTATAATTACATGACTTTAATACGTTTCATTAGTATTTCGTCCCACTAGGAGTTGTCGCGTTGCACCAGAAAGATTTACGACATTAATTCTGGAAAGAGATTGGTAATAGTCCTTGAAGCGATGAATATATGTATACTACGTTAAGTATTCAGTTGTAATAAGTTTCTAAATGTGTCTTGGAGATCATGCCTATACATTGTGTATAACCGCCGAAACGCGTCGTCTTTAATTAGTTAGTTTCATTGTGAATTAGCATTATTTGTTTACAAACACTTAGGGTCGTAAGCGACATTGAAATATGCATAATTGCATTAATTACTTCAAGAAAGCTTTGCTCAAATCATGCAAATGATTGATGACCCAAGACTTATATTTCGTGTATAGTGATTCAAATACACCACAGACAAAGACTTACTTGTCTAAACGCGGCAAATTGGATGTCTGCGAACGATATTGTTTGGATAGAACACAATATGTGGTTCGAACAATAGTGAAAGGCGATGAACAGGAAAAAATAAAAATCAATATAAATATATATTTAGAGTTACGTTTGATCGACACTATTTTTAATCGAACTTTCTTACTGTAGACATATATTGTTTAATTTCGCTATTATGAATCAAAAGACCGAGATATGGATTACGAATACATAAATCATGTTAAATATACCACTCAAACGAAATTCGAATGTATCTACGTTTTGGTAAATTATCATTGATCGACCGTGGTATCAAATCTTTGCAATATTGACAGATAGATCCTTTTATCATACCACTGCATTGATATCTGCCTGATATAACGCTGCATGATATATATTTTTTATTTCAAGTTCAACAGGAAGTTCATATATCAGTCAATGTGTCCTGATAATAATAAGTAATATTTGTTTGTACAAATAAATCAGATTCATCAAACCAAACAATTTGATACCAAGATGCATTACATTGTATACAAAGGACGCAACAAAAAGAGTTAAAAAGATATTATCCTAATATTACAGAGGGGGTAATCACGTGATAGTCAAGATGGCGACGTGCATGCCGAGGCAGGTATTTTTCGTCGTTTTATACCTTTTTTTACTTGTATTATTTTTTTTTAATGTCGCTCACTTTCCAGCCATATCAGCAAGAAAGTTACTAGCGTTTATTTTTTATTAATATTCGCTATATATCTCGACGTTACTCTTTGTTAAATATTTTAGCGGGATGACCTAACTATACCTTCACTAAGAAAATTTTCGGGGAGTAAAGTCGAGATATAAAGCGAATTTTAACACGAAATAAACGCTAATCACCTTTATACTGATATGGCTGGAAAAATTAAACAAAAGTAATAAAGGGTATACAACGTCGAAAAATATCGGTCTCGGCATTTTCGTCGCCATCTTGATTATCACGTAATTACCCCCTCTGATTAGGAAGGAGCGTGTAAATTCTTATAAGGCATATAACAAACGGACCACTTGCCATGCAAATGTCAAAGATCAAATGAAATGTCAAACTTTTTCGAACCAAATATAAATAGACAAAAGCAAACAAACTATGAAAAAGTATTAGCATGTAAGTATTTGAAAAACGATTTGATTAAAACGATTAAACGGCCTAGCACATTAAATTTAATATTTTCATCCTCGACAAGCATTTCAATGACAAAAGCCAGTGTTTTTCAAAAGTTATATGCAGGATTGCTCAAAGTGTAATGTATGTGGACAGTCCATATATACCCTGATAGGATCCATAAATATTGCCATCCATTTTCCACTTTGGTTCCATATGGGTACCGGTAGTCAATCCCAGATGGATAAAATAAGTGTTCAATATGCATTGCAGGCTCAAATGTATGACATATACGGCTTTGGTGAATTCGTACGATTGGAGATCGTAATTGCATCATATGATTTAAAAACAATCAAGCCACCGTAGCTGTAGAAATAAATACGATGAATGTTTTCACTTTGGCTTGGGGGTCCGTGTATATACTGTATATACTGTCTTTTCCATTTTCATTTTGCATTCGACACAACGAAAAACAAGAATCAACGTATATTAGTTCATATTCCGATGTTCTTATGACCGGAACAAAAACCAAAAACCAAAACAAAGTTGAGTTTTTTGTATCGTTTTACGGTGTACTAATAACAAAACAAAACACAAATCGAATTTCCAGATTCATATTTCGTTTCAATTTTAATTATACAAAAATCAATATATGAAAATTGAAACACAATGCTTGTTTCCATTTACCGTTCTTGAATTGATAAAATGGTATAAGGAAAACGAGGGGCGCTCCGCTGTTTTGGGGAGATAAACCGTGATATATCTTTTTGCGCAGTTTTCTCCCTTAGATCTTATTATTGTTGAATACATAAATGTAGACAAATATAGAAGTTGAATAGTCGAGTCTTAGGACAGCTATTGTTGGCTACTCTAATAGGAAAATAAATAGATCTAGAAACATTAAATTATGATACAAATGTACATGTCTGCTTTTGTTTAAAATCACTGGATTTGAGTACATGTATAACATGCATTTCGATAATCATGGCACAATAAATATATTTTTAAGCATTGCTTTTCTCTTGAAGTAATTTAAACAATTGAATTATTTACTACATTGTATTTATATTTGTTTAACGAATTAAAAATGCCCACATTTTTGCTTAACATGTAAATTCCATTAGTATGGTGAACAATTCCTCTGAGACCATAGATTGCCTCGTGAAGCCTTGTCACGGCAAGTCTTTTTTTTCCACTTTTCAAATGACTGTTTAAATGAACTGAAAGTGTATAAAAGGAATAACATAATACATGTTTTTTACTTTTGCATGTACTTTAACAGATCACGCAAGCCAACGCTAGCTTGAAGGCGAGTTCCTCTTCCCTGCTCACGGCCACCACCACCTTGAAGAACTTATCAATAAAATTAGCTCTGAAACTCATATATATTCTCGACTCAGCAAATCATACACGTATAATAACAGATATACAAGCTTTTCTATAATGGCAACGTTTAAAGTCATTTTTAGCGGCGTTATAATATCATTGGAAGGTAAACATTTTGTTAGCATTAACTTAATGTTGAGCGCTCTAATTACAGTCCCAGACTTAAAGACACGATAAGCGTTCATTAACATTATATTTTATATAACCATCTTTAGCACTGGCGCTAACCCATCGTCCATGTCTTTTAAAAAGCCTGTCTTTAATACCATTATTTGCTGCAACAGTAGCACCTCCTTATCGAAGCGAATGTAAAAAATATCTAGGAACATCCTTCACACGATGCCTTAAAGCTTCAAGAAAAAACATCTCTAAGATTTGTATAAGACTTTTCTGTTTGTCTTCCTGACACTGTAACCTTGATTAGTCAAACATATATTACACAATACATAATAATCATCGGATAACTTACACCAATGTATCAATTTTCTGACATTCTCAACAGGACATAACTTTGTGTTCGTTTTTGCAATCATAACCCAAGAACCGTCTCGATATATATCTGTCTTACTTCCCTCTATAAATATAGCAATAAGAATCGTGAAAAATTATATCACGTACGTGAATCTTCAATAATTCCGAACTTCTCAAAAACCAGAAAACGCTATCAAAAAAGCACATAATACGCTGATTTTTATATTGCCAACTACATATAAACAATCATAAACTTTATTTAATATACTGATATCTATTGGTTCTTTTTTATACTTTGGGCGAGATAGAATTCTTTTAGCAGATTCCAAAATATTAACAACTAATTTTGACCGCGTTGGAGAATCTAAATCGAACATTTCATGAAACAATTGTATTAAATAAAAAGCTGCAATAAGAGGAGATTGCGTATTACATGTTTGAATCAAAGATACCAAATAAATAGCAACCAATTGAGTCTTAGCGGGTAAAGTGTCCCCACTCCTCAACCCATTACACAATGCCCTCTTATGAGAACGCACGAAAGCACCGTGATATTTTGTGTCCGTGCTCTGAGCGCGCGACTGGCGTAAAAGGTCTGGGAGCAGAGACACTTTCTCTGCCAACACATCCGGAAAGCCGCTAACCTCTTTCCTGTGAACCTTGTCCGGCAATGAATTTTCAAATTCAGTAATTTGGTTTTTACAAGATTTATTGCTTGATCAGCATTAGCAGTCGTTGGTGCCATTGTCCCAGTCATAATGTTCACTAGACTGGGTGGTTTCTTGCTTGGGTCCAACGGATAAGTACATTCTGTCAACTTTCTCCGAATACTTGCTTTATTCTTAGCATCTGCATTTATCCTCCCCATCTTTTCTTCTTTGTTTTGTTCATCAGTGTGCACTAAATTGGCACTTCTCATTTCTCTCAGATCTTCTTCAATCCTGCTGCACATATGCAACCTCAAACTCCAAACTTTGAGAGTTTCAGGTATAAGTGTTGAACCTATAATTCCCTTCTTACCATGGCCATATCTCATAAAAGTCGTTTCTATTAACATGTCGCTCCATATGGCATTCCATACCCCCGGAACATGTACCATTACATGCTCACCCTTAAAGAACTTGTAGTGTGCGCTTTCAGGCATTTTCTTCATTGACCTTGGATAATATAGGCCGTTTCTCGCGTAGTTTTGGTGAGCAGCGGCCACGAAGTATGGTAACAAGAGCTTAAAGGGTGCCACGTGCAGTGGCCAATCACCGTCTCTTTCTGCTCGAACATACATCATTAAAATAAATGCTGCCTTAATCAAACAATCAACCCGCAATTTAGACGTACGACTGTCAGATGCTATATTATTAAGATACATTTCTAGATCAAATGTATGAAATTATGTTCAGTGAATACCTTGCGCAACACTTCCTCTGTCACTATTCGTGTCCACACATTCTGTGGATATTTCTTCCCTTTTACGAGTTTGTGGACTCCAGCAAATGTTGACTCAAGCAGCTCTTCCAACCTACTATTTGCCATATGCTCCCCCCCCCCGACCTACAAAACTCATCAGGAAGTGCATACCACCGAGACGTAGTGTTATAACCTGAAACTTCTCTTGGAATGCCCAGATAATATTGACTGCAACTCTATATAGTTCTAGGTCGCCTGTAAAGACAGTGAAGTTCTGATCATACTGTGATGATAATACTTTTGCATTTTTTAGATGTCATTATCGTGTCTGTGTCTGCAGGTTTCATATCTATAAGTGGCAAATAATTTACCTTTTTCTTGGGCCTGACTGTATGCCCCTGCTCTCGGCAGAACCGCGCATTATATCAATTGTATTCAGGACATTACTATGTGGTTAGTGTATCTTGAAGAAATTCAATTTGCTTCACAAGATTCACGGACAAAACCTGGTTTTGCGCCTTTTTACTGGAATCTGTGGTTTCTCTGGTCCTTGAAATCGTTCAATTCCTACTTACCTTTGACACTACATTTGCTGAATGAGCTGACGAAACATTCATCAATATTTTGTTTTTGACTGAAACATAATTCGACTGAAAAAATCATAGTGAAATCATCAACAATAGAAGTAATATTTAAACACGCTTCACTTATCAAAGGGAAGTAACTTGTGCAAACTGTTTGTAACGGTCCCTGGTTTTTTGGTTTATTAAAGTCGAAGAAAGTTTGTAACTGTTTTTTTTATTCCTCGATATCCGTAAAAACTGAAATTTACAAATATTGTTAAAGAATGATGATTCATACTTAAAAGGAATATAATATTGTAGGTTCTTATCATAAATTACTTACATGTAAGATTCTACAATCAAACAGAGGTTATTACAACAAAATGGGAATAAATGCGTTTAGCCGTTTACAATACAACTGACGTCACATATTTGAAAAAAAGTTCACAATCTGTCAAAAACTGATATAATTATAAGTTACTGTAAGTCTAGATGTTGCTTCAAAAATTGAGTTTAGAAACTAGTTCTATCTTAATCTAAAGAACACAATTTATGGAGAGTGGAAAACTCCAGTGAATCAAATGTAAAAATAAGAAGAATTTACTTAAGTTATTTAAATAAAATAAAGTCCTCCTAATGTAGAGAATACCAAATAAAAATAATCAAAATAATAAGAATAATTTGGAAAATAATGCCAAAATGTCTTGATGCTGGTGTTACAATGATTTAGAATTTAATTAATAATTTATTTATAAAATTTCCCACCTTTTACTTAGAGTAGTTACCTTTTCAAGAAAGCATCAAGAAGTCATTAAATCAGCCAAAACAGCTTATTTTATACAGTTCTGAGAGCACTGGCAGAACAGTCTATTTTCCTTAAAACAGTCCATTTACAGACATTTTCATTGGTTAAAAATATAATCTCTACTCATAGACTAAAACATAATAAACACACTCAAATCAACAATAATATTTAAATTGAACGTTACCAAAATACTTCTAATAAAATATGCAAGCTCGTTGTGCATTCAGATATCAAAACACACCAATAATCAATAATCAAGAGTTTAGTTCTGGGGAACTCTGCAGGGGTTTTCTCAAAGATGGCTTATCAGTAACAGTTCCCATTATTGATAAATTTGCACCAAATTGATAACAAATGTGACAAAACAATTAGTACAGATTTACACAAGAAATTACAACTAAGCCAAAATTGTCATTATATTAGAAAAATATCATAATAACAAAATAAAATAAGTATTTTGTAATGATAATCAGCTAAAGCTAACTTTTACCACAACAGCGATTTCGTTAGACATTTAAACGGCGTTATATAACACGTGATATCATGATCGTTAGACGAATTTTGCAAAGCGTTTCAAAGATTCCGAGCTAAGGTTACATTACACTATACAACAAGTTTCAACACATTTTTCGCAGAAGACAGTTTCCGGCCTTGGGGTCAACTACAAACTTACAAATAATTAACGTTAACAAGAGACATTTACACTCCCACAAAATCATCTATGATTTCCAAAAATGAAAGAAAAAGGAAACACAAAGTCAAGTTAACATGGGCACAACACTTAATTGCCTTTAAGCAAACATTGTAAACATGTAAACATACATTTGTGCAAACAATGAATTCTAAATATTAAAGGCATTTAATACATCAGATATACAACTTGCATGAACCTTCAAGAAATCAAACTTCCTGGCATACAGAATGATAATACATATAGTTGCTACTAAATAAAATCTAGAAATATTACTAAGTCTCATTTAAGCACAGTTACATGTACATAAATACACATGTACACAACAACAAAACAAGTTAAATGCAAATGTTCATCTGTATAAGGTAAGACTAGAGTTTATGATAACAAGGATCAAATTTAAATATTCAAGCACGTAATTTTCAGTCACAGCACATGTTTTACAGTCAAAAGTATATAGTTACTTAATGCTCAATAAGCAAGACTAATTTATGTACACTGCGTTCGAGAATTGTCATTGGAGCTGTTGCTCGAATTCCGACCTTCACCCTGACCCTACGTACGAGACCGTCCTTATCCGGTGTGGCTTCAACGACGACAGCAAGCGGCCACTGGTTCCTTGGTAACCCTTCGTCCTTGATCAACACTATATCGTTAGGGATTTCAGTAGATTTTAAAAACCAGGAGTCTAAATGACACAAGGTTTCAAAATTATGAGGGGTAAAAAAAAAGATTAGGGTCAAAATACTGAAGTAACTTGAAATGTTCCTAAATGCATGTTTAAGGTTTTGTATTAGCTTATTTATCGTAATAATTAATAATACATTTTCATAAAAGCTTTATTATTTCCATCAAAGATCATTTCTGGTCTTTTTTTCAAGTCTGATTGTGGCAAACAAATGTGGCAAAATGATACAAGCCTAATTTTTTGCATCAGTCAAAAATGAGAAAATTGCAACCTGCTTGCATCAAAATCCAGGATTCTGCTTCAATTGAAATCACTGTATCGTTCACACGAATATTACGGCAAGCCGAATGTCATTTCTGTCTTAATGAAATGGCGTCAATGTACTATTGTTGCCATCGCGACCAAAACTGTTCAATGAGATACTGTACACGTCTCCATCCTTGGTAACCCTTCGTCCTTGATCAACACTATATCGTTAGGGATTTCAGTAGATTTTAAAAACCACGAGTCAAAATGACCCAAGGTCTCAAAATTATGAGGGGTAAAAAAATGATTAGGGTCAAAATACTGAAGTAACTTGAAATGTTCCTAAATGCATGTTTAAGGTTTTGTATTAGCTTATTTATCGTAATAATTAATAATACATTTTCATAAAAGCTTTATTATTTTCATCAAAGATCATTTCTGGTCTTTTTTTCAAGTCTGACTGTGGCAAACAAATGTGGCAAAATGATGCAAGGCTAATTTTTTGCAACAGTCAAAAATGAGAAAATTGCAACCTGCTCGCATCAAAATCCAGGATTCTGCTTCAATCGAAATCACTGTATCGTTCACACGAATATTACGGCAAGCCGAATGCCATTTCTGTCTTAATGAAATGGCATCAATGTACTATTGTTGTCATCGCGACCAAAACTGTTCAATGAGATACTGTACACGTAGGAAGAGGTTCTCGCGTCTGAAGTCTCCGGGTGGTGGTGCAGGAACATCTGATTTTCGGGTAAGTATGTGGTTTGGTGTAAGTGGTTCTAGTGCACTTGGATCATTTATGTCACATACAGTCAATTGACGACTGTTAATGATAGCCATTACTTCGTAAAACAATGTTCGCAATGAAGAGTCATCCAAACGTCCTGGGAACAGTAGCAATACAGCGTTCATAACATTCCTTATGGTCCTTATCTGTCTTTCCCCTACTCCACCGGTATGGCTAGCACTTGCAGCATTTAGGAGAAAATCACAATGTTTTTCTACAAGATGAGACACAACTTTAGGCACATCTATTTTTTCACTAAGTTCATTTTTAGCACCAATAAAGTTAGTTCATTGGTCAGAACGGATTTGTCTTGCAGTTCCGCGAATTGCCATGAAACACCTCACACTGTTTATGAATGCAGCAGTCGACATACCATCAAGCATTTCAATGTGCACTGCACGCGAACACAGACACGTAAACAAAAGGCCATATCGTTTGATTTCTTTACGACCTTGTTTCACCGTTAAAGATCCAAAACAGTCTATTCCACAATATGTAAATGGTGGATATCTTCCACACGGTCACTTGGTAACTCTGCCATTTTCTGACACTCTACTAGTCTTCTGAGTTTTCTACATACAATACAATTTCTGATATAGTTTGCTACCATTTTACTCCCACCAACAACCCAATAGCCCATGCTTCCTAGTTTATTAAGTGTTAAACCTCTACCTTGGTGTTGAATGTTCTGATCAGCATGAGCATGGCATTTCGACTCCGATGCTTCTGGTACAAACTCTGCATCACCAGGTTCGATGATCTCGTTCATAAATACCTTGCATTTTTCATTGTACTCATCATCTCTGCTTAGTTTTTGTTTAAGGTAAGACAACCAATAACAGCTACGCTTCTCTTATTTGGAAATATAGGCCTTTCCTTAAATGGAAGTGGCATCTCTAGGTGTTTATCTTCACGTTGCAGCACATTATCCTTCATTATGTTCAGGAAGGTTATGCCATCTTGGGAAACCTTTAAGTCATGCGTTAAGTCATGTATGTTTCTAACACCTTAATGGCATCTCGTGGAGACAAAGGGGGTAGTTCCTTGATCTGCACACGATGGCATGTTGCACTACGATGGAAGCTCTACTGGTGGTTACAATACCCACCAATGCTCCAGCCCAACTTGGTAAGTACTGCGTAAGGTTGTGCCCCCTTTCCTTGAACTGTCTGTAGGGGTGCTAGGGCTTGTGGACAGTTATATCCTAACAATAAGCCAACATCACATGACTGTAGCGGTGCAACATTGTCCGCAATGACTTTCAGGTGAGGCAAATTAAAGCTGTTTCACGGGTTGGAATATGTGATCGGTCCACTGGAATGAAATTCCTTGTGCATGCGTTGTTTATTTTCAATTTTTCATTGGATTGAAACCTTCGTACCATGAGCCCTGTACCATTTATACTATGAACAATTGTTTTCTCTGACGTCATAGTAGACAGGCTCAGCATTATTGGATTGCCCTGAACTTGTAGGCTTGTTGCGGTTTCCTTATGTATAAAGGAAGTATCGCTCTGAGTGTCCAAAAGAGCGTACGTCAATATTTCTCGATCTGGAGCAGTTTCATGGGAAAGCCATACAGGCACGATCATTGACGTGCTTCCGCTTACATTCCGATTTACACGAAAGGATGTCGCGATGTGGTCACAGTTAAATCGTTCGCCTTTCGAAAAGTACGTTCCTCATGCATACACGACGGATGTTTCAAATTACATATGGAACACGTCAGCTTTCGGGACAGTCCTTATTTCTGTGACCACTATTCAAACAACCAAAGCAAAGACCAGTGTCCTTAATATAGCACGTTTCTGTTCAATAGTTAAAGAGACAAAGTTTCGACATTCTTCTATGGTATGATTTCTCTTCTTGCAATATATACAAAGCCTTTGTTGGTACACTGCAGTATCTTTGGTTTCCCTTGTGTTGGTTGACAATGACTTGACATTGCTCTTTTCTACCTGCTTGTCTTCTAAAAAATATGGCGACGACTCTGGATTACATGCGATACGCGCCTCTTTGGTCACAAAGTTCAAAAACTGATCAAATGATGGGTAGCTGCCCTTACTATCAAGCGTGTGTTGCACTTCACGGTTCCACTTGACTGCTGCCCATTCTGGTAGCTTTCTCACTAGTTTTCTGTTTTCAGCACAGTCATTTAATGTACCAAGATTTGAGAGCATATCATTCGTTTGGCTGCATGCGCGCAAGAAATCAGCAAAGTCTCTGAGTAATTTCGGGTTTCGCGGTGGAATATTAGGCCAATCATCTAGTTTAGCCCGAAATGCTCTTTGCACAATGAAAGGATGCCCGAAACGTTCCTCCAGAATAGCCATAGCGTTTCCATATGCTTTCTCAGTACCACATAATAAGAAACCGTTTATGACTTATTTTGCTTCTCCGCCAATATACCTTTTCTAATTAAAGATTTTCTCGCTTTGCGTGATGTCCTTGCTGTCAATTACAAGTTTAAATGAAGTTTTCTACTCAAGACATTGCAGCGGATCCCCAGAAAACACAGATGGCTCTGTTACCGGTAGCCTAATCAAGTTAACAGAATCTGATAGAACCTTTACAAGTTCACTGGTAGAAAATACGGGATTGTTAACAGCACTAGAATTTATGTTATGGTGTTCATTGTTCTGGATCACTGGGGGATTGTTTGAATTATTGGCCACTTGTGAAAAGGTAGCCAACCGTACTTCTGCAGCAACAACGTTCGTTTTAGCGTTTATCAACTCTAATTTGACTGTTCATGGTTTTCAGTATATTGCCTGTCAACTTCAACAACAGCTAATTTTACACGCCTTTCCGCAAGCATTTCTGCCGCTTCAATGACCTTTTCTGACATGGCAGATTGAACTAATCTTTCGGATTTCACACTGCCTACTTCTGATGCGGTGAAAATGGAACTTGTATAGCCAGTCGATTGTAAATAATTTTTTAATTGAACATCGTCATATGATTCTATACCTGCAATCATGTCATTGATCAATTTAACGACATTACTATTTACGGCTATACATGCATCTACACGACGTACACCAGTCTGATTTGGCACAGTGCAGGTTTTAAGTCTTTTGAAACACGCTAATATTGTTTTTTCTTGCACAGATATAACATCAATCATATTTACTAATTGTTCCTGATAACAACTTTGCTTCAATCTCATCCTACAATCCCTTATATGTGCCTTCCACACTTCATAAGTCCTGTCTAAAATACTCAATCGCCTCTTCGCCTCTTCCTCCATATACTCTGCCATCTTAGGCGTGGGTCTCGTTTCGCGGTGGGGACGACCCTCATCTTCGCGGACGTTCGCATGTTTCTCTTTCTCCATGGTTAGGAGTTAGACGAAGAAAGTTTTTACTGTAAGGGTCCCTGGTTTGTTGGTTTATTAAAGTCAAAGAAAATTTTAACTGGTTCTTTTATTCATCGATATCCGTAAAACTGAAATAAACAAATATGATTGTTAAAGAATGATGATTCATACTTAAAAGAAATATAATCTTGTAGGTTATAATCATAAATTAATTACATGTAAGATTCTACAATCAAACAGAGGTTATGAAAACGAAATGGAAATAAATACGTTTAGCCGTTAACAATACAACTGACGTTACATATTTGAATATAGCGTTTACGTTAAGGCGTTACGTTACGTTAACAATAGTAATGTCCATTTTAATACAACAAAACACTTAATTTTATATTAATATTGATATATTTTACATTTCAATACAAAGAAAGACACTATTGGCGCCAATTTTACATTGCTAGAAATTTGACTTAATATACGTTAACAGCATATAATACAGCATTCGTTTACTACGTTATACATAATAGTTCAATATAAATAGCTATTTCTTCGAACCTAGGTCCTTAAGACGTTTAAATTTGCGTTAATTAATAGCAATTTCGTTAGACATTTAAATGGCGTTATATAACACGTGAGATCATGATCGTTTGACGAATTTTGCACAGCGTTTAAAAAAAAACTAGCTAAGGTTACATTACAGTATACAACAAGTATCAACAAAATGTTTCGCAGAAGACAGCTCCTGGCCTTGAGGTCAACTACAAACTTACAAATAATTAGAGTTAACAAGAGACATTTACATGTTATTCAATTTTGAGGAACATAATGAAGAATTATAAATATTTGTTTATGTGTAGTCCAATCTTTCCCGATGTAAATTAATCATTTGTGTTTAACGAATGTGTACATGATGTGCGCATCTAGTGTATTATGCAGGACATTTTTATGTTAATTATGGTTTCTTAGTTTCCTTGTGTGTAATCTCTTCATGTATAAGCAAACAAACTACAATTAAGGGATTGTTGTGGATAATATTGAATGGTCTTTACAAAATGACATTCAGAAATACAGTTTATTCAGTGTGTATAGCATGAAATTCCGATTACATATAGTGGAGTGGAATTTTAACTGCAATTATTTGGATAAGCGTCCATATTGGCAGCTATCTTGCGTTTACTCTGGAATTTTATTGCGATTAATTCCCTTCCAAAACATTAACCATCATAACATTATTCTATTTCAGGCTGAAAAGATCTAAAATAATGGATAAAGTTATGATTATATTACCACATACGATAAAATGCTGAAAAAGGCGGCCATCTTGGACGCCATTTTGGATTTCTCAAAACCCCCAAAGATACCAGCTTGGCATCATTTGGATTCTTCATCAGTAACATGTCCCCTGACAAAAAACACTTAAACATCTACTATACACCTCAATGTCGGGAATATGTCATTTTCTGTCGGACTATTACAAATGTTTGGTTACAGTTATTTGAATGATTTGATGTTGGTAGAAAAAGTAAAAGGCATTATATATTATTATGAAAATAATGATAACATAGTATGTGATAGTTGTAGTAGGATAAATGTTTGTTACCTTTGTTTCTTTTGTGATCAGTGGACCAGTTTGTTGAAGGACAGTTGGTTTGATGTGTTAAAGCAAATTGTTAAGTGTGGTCAGTTGACCGTTTTTGAAAGCCATTTTGCCTGATGTGGCAAACCATTGGCCGTTTTTTAGAACGCCAGTTGGTCTAATGTGTTAAAGCCAGTTTGCTCGTATGGTCAATTGATCGTATGTTGCAAGCCTGGTAGCCTGATGTGTGAAAGCTAGTTGGTTTTGTGTGGTCTTTTGGTCGTTTATTGTCAGCCAGTTGGTCGTATTTGGAATAGATAGATAGGTTTTGTGTTCAATTGACCGACATTTCTTAAAACGCATGTCAAACTTGAATTAACAATGTTCGCAAGTTTATCTTCTAAGTAACAGGACAGTTCGCAAGGTATATCAATCTGTACAGAATGTTAACATATAGGTATAATTATAATATTTATTTTTTGATAAATATTTCTAATTGTCTTTGTTAAAGGAAGCCCGGTTCAATACAAAAATCGCCGCCCATGTCTTGTGTCATTATTAACAATAATGATGATGATGATGATGATAATGACGATGATAATGATGATGATGATGATAATGATGATGATAATGTTGATAATGTTGATGATGATGATGATGATGATGATGATAATGATGATGGTGATGTTGATGATGATGATGATGTTTATGATGATGATGATGATGATGCTTATCATGATGATGATGATAATGATAAATATTTTGTAATATCCTTTTCTTCATATTGTTTTTGAATGTGAATTGTAACTTTATGTTATGTGTATCATACCTTGTGGCTTTATACTAGCAAATCCTGGAGATCATGTGTGTGTGTGTTTGAATAACATGTTTGTTTCTTATTGGTGTACAATGTGCATACATGATGCTTTCAATGTGCATTTAGTATGTAAATTTGCAAAAATGAATGTGATTTTGTGTAATCGACATCGTTTGCTAAAAGGTAAAACCATAATGAGTGTAAACGACTTAGTACTTGCTTACCTTAACATACGGGGTTTTAGGTAATAAAGGCAATTAGGCACTTATCTTGAGCCATGGGTCTTCATGCGTCCCCATACCATTAAAACAAAAAATGGAATAAAAATACAAATCGTATATTACTACCGATAAGAGAATGGCGTGTACGTAAAGTCATGTGCCTTTATCTTGATTGGTGGTACATGATAAATCATGGAAATTACCGCAACTGAATTAAACAAACAAATGCTTCACTTTACGCACTTGTAAAATTTTATGTTTCGGCTAACCTTCATATTATTATAAATATAATTGCATTATTCGCATGTCATACATGTACATGTTCAATTATATATTTAACGCCATGCTACTGATAATGATGACGATGATGTTGTTGTTGATGTTGTTAAAGATGATGATTATGATGACGACGACGAGGACGACGACGATGATGATGATGATGTTGGTGGTGGTGGTGGTGGTGGTGGTGTTGATGAACTAAATATCCCCATATTTCATTACCATCTGCAATATTTGACATAATTATGTTTAAATGTATCGACAGTATTGTGAAACTGCAATATTTTCATGAATAAGATTTCAATTAAAACGTTATCCTCTGTAAAGGCGTATGTAGTGCAAAATAGTGTGTTACAGCTTTTACCGATAGAGGAAACGTGGTCGAGAGCAATTTTCACTTATTTGTTTTATTTTTATTTTATTCAATATTGGTAAATGACAAGAACCAAAGCCAAATGAAGAAGATACAATGATTATATTCAGTGTATACAGTAAACGAATAACTTACACTGCGATAGTTAATATTATGAAAATAATGATGGTTTTGTAGCTAAATTTTCCAATATGAGAATAACACTTCATTCCAAAACTGTGTGTTATATCTCCTGGCGGAGTCCTCAGTTAAAGGGCTGTTCGAACTAACGTAAACAATTCATGTTCTTTAATTATATTCGAGAAGTCTACGTTGTCAAAAAAAATCTCAATAATAACAATATTTTTATGATATGTAAACTTTAATATTACAATTTAATTAAAACGATTTGTTATCATTTTAATACGTTCTTTTTCGGAATCCGTTTACAAAGGTGGTTGAAGTCACCACTGTCTGTGTGTAAGTTGTCCAAAGTGGTTGGTGTGTCCTCATTGATGCTGTGAAGCATATTTGCCAACTTCTCCCATTTGTCTGTCAAATGAATACTTTATCCTTGAAAAGTTGTATAAGATGAAATGCACTATAGAGTGTGTATGCAAAATTTGAAAGGCATACGATGTTTGAATAATTGTGTCCCAGTCGATTGGGTATATCATGTGCCCTCAGTCTACAACGTATGCGTGTGCGCATGTGTGTGTGTGTGTTCGTGTGTGCTTGTGCGCTTGAGTTCTTGTGTGCATATATGTAAGCATGCATGGATGTACATATGAATATGCATATATATACAATAAATAATATATAATAAATGATGATTCACCATAAACAAAAACATAACACGAGTTAAACTTTAAATGATATTTAAATGAATAATTTCCAACTATTTTGAATATGTATTATGCTAAATCTCTTATTATTCTAGTGAAATGAACACCAAAAATACATCAAAATATGATACAGAACTTAAAAAGTTAAGCAGAACAAATACAAAATTAGTAGACAATTCAAAGTTTTAAAAGTTATATAATATACGTTAGCTTGAACGTCCTTTTTCATAATGTATATAGTGGGAAATTTGTGAACGTAATGAACCAAAAGTAACGGCATTTTTGTTCATGGAATGTTCTTCTATTGCGTATTTTATTTGCCGTCTGTCAAAGTGTATATTCATTGAACTAGGAGAAGTACAGTATACAAGTTTTATAACCTACCTTTAACATAATTCGATGATGTTATAATTATTTACGAGTTATTTATTAACGTTATGTACAAAGAAAATGACGTCGTCTCTACAATCTAATATTTATTCAACATATAAATATTTTACTTAAGTATGTTTGCAAACAGTATGAACACAAACAAAACACATATAAACATATCTTATCTAAAAACACATGCTGTGTTTTAAAAAGCATAGTGCGTCATAAAATACGCGATGGTTATAGATCCTGGTGTAAACGATCTTAACGCATTGAGGAATTTGGAAGAATAGGCTGTTTTAGAAGAGATTGTTTTTGCAAACTTTCAGAGATAACAATCGAACATGAAAACTCGCCAGTATGTGTATAGCTGTTTAGATAAATAGCGAGAAAATAAATTTTCGTAATACATTCACTTTTATATCGTTCTCAATGCACCCATTCGTGGTGAATGAAATGTTTATAAAATTCTAAAGCTTGGTTATAACATCGGACAAAGCGCTACAATTGAATGTTGGAGAGCCGTACGGACATCGCTATTCATGTGTTTAATGATGCAGGTGTAAATTGGCTTCACGCATAACATGAAAAATGTACAGAACATTTTTACAACGCTTAATGCCGTGTCCTACCTTTTGCAAAATACAGTTCATGCAGCAAATGGAATTTCTTATGTCAACGAACATTATTGGCTACATTATGCTTGCAGCGAGTCACCGTTATGATAAATTAGACATGTGCATAGCATTAATGTCTGCAGCTCAGATTGATAGTAATCCGATAGTAATCACATTATCGATCTGATCAAACTTTCTAGGAAGATGTGTTTATTTGAGCGAACATATTAAGCCAGTTTTCTTAATGTTTGTTTATAAAATTATTTTCAAACGAAAGCAACAAATTTGAATGTGATTTAAGTTTGTGTTTTAGTGCAACAAACTCAAAACGAATCTGTTCAGCAGATTGAATATCAGACAAAATGGTTTGAAGGAGTGCTTTCTTTTATTCAATTCTTGCAGGAATATCGCTGGCAAACACCGAATAAATGCGGTTTTCTAATAGTGACACATATTGACCACGAATCAGCTTCTCCAACTGGAATTTATTGAAGCGTGTTTCTAGAGTTTCCTTAAGCCAAATATCGATAAATTTAGCTGTAGTGTTACGTAAATCCCATAGTTTTGTCTCTTATTCAAACTTGAAATAACCAAAAACAATGGGTATACCGGGTAAAGCTAATACTACACAAACACTTGCCAATGGAATCCACAAAGGCGCTGTTAATACTATGGCTACTTTATGCCCGATCGGCAAACTAAAATCAATGTCCCTTCGGACGTCTTTTGCCTCTGGAAATATAAAATATTGTATATGTATTCTCCATCTTATAAACCAACTTCTATTTAACAAATTAGCACAATAAAATACATTTCATGTTAGAACATGTACAACAGCAGTCTTCATGATCACAATAAATAAACAAATTGCATATAATTATGCTTTGTTCTGCTACTGTTATCGGATTTGAACGTTCCAAATTTATGAAACATTGAAAGAAAGATAGAATGTTTATTTTTAAAGATTAGCAGAAGTATCAATAAGAGATATACACTTATCATAATCGTTAAGACAGCATGACACTTTACCAATCTAACGCATGCATAATTATCACAATTCGATAATGCATATTATCTATTTAATTACGTTACGCACTTAATTCAGATAACATACTTCTTATTTAATTTTAGATATTCCCAAGTGTCATCTTTCTGATGTATTATAATTACTTTATTACCCATGATATGTTACCATAAATGTCTTCAAATATTAAAGGACGAATAAACATACCTGTACATGAGTCTGGAATAGGGCCATTTAAGGTAGTTTCCATTTTCTCCAATTCGTCTTCGAACATGTCTAATGCTTCTTTGAAATCTGATTCTATCTTATCTTGGACTGTTTGAATGTGGTGCTTAAAGCCATCCATTTTTTTGCATACAGCGATAAATATTTTGTGTTTAATTTGAATTTCGATGATAAGAAAACTTTCGTTTAACGGAAGTTCATGTAATAAAAGTTGCTCTCTGATTCTTCGCTTAACGTATTTCTTTGAACCATGGATATCCAAGGTAAGCCTATGGTGCGATTTGTTGATGCGGCGTTTGAGATCTTGTTTTACCTTCGAACAAAATAAAAATACACATAACCTTTTCAACGCAAATACTTACAATATATATAGAAACAGTGAAACTCAATAAATATTCTAAGCAGAGTAATTCTTATATATAAGTATTTTATTTATGGCTCATGACAATGTGCCTACACAGTACAAGACCATGCATTCAATAAATTTACGAAATTGAACATACGATCATGATTAAAACTCTGGTCACCGACTAGACACGGACAATGCAAAGCATTGGGAGTTTAATAACGGTTTAACGGATCCAAAACATTAAACTTAGACCAGAGTTACAAGCGCTAATGAAAAACTGACATCACAGCATCGTTATTCAAATTAAAAAGAAATAAAAGATAATAATAATTAAATTTAATTACTATTTAATTACTCATTAGTTAATAAACACCAGAGAAACTGAATTGCAACTTATTTGAAAAGTCCTTGTATAGTGTTCAGATCAATTTATACGATAAAATGGAACACGTATTGTTTACAATAAACAATTCAAATAAACGTGTCACTATCGCCTATTATGCGACTGCCAATATACACTTTGGTACCTGTATGTCGTAATACTAGATATAATACTTATTAAACAAATAACTAAATTGTATAAGCGCTGTTACTCTACCACTTAATTAAAGCTGTTTATCTAACAAGCGTGTACACTGTTTGGTCAGGTGAAAAAACACAAGATCGTACACAAAAATATAGTAAAGTATTATTGCTTAGACGATGTAAACCGTTCAATCGATGAATAAAGTATTACAGATATGTTATAACCATCCATTTCGGCATATTGACATTCACCAATTGATTTCCAAACGTCACTATGAAATGATTGGTAAGACATACCGTTAACCAATAACGATTTTAAGGAAACGACATATTGTACAACTAAAATATCTTATTGTTTAGTAAAACGTAGCAAACGTTGTTGCGAAGTTCATCAAATAAATAAACTTGTTAAAATAATATATAACCTATAGAAAAGTTACGTTACGTTTGTTGTAATTTACTCATGATTATGCCCCCGAATAGCTAACTAAATCGAAACAAGAATAACGTATTGATCGTTTAATATCGATGGGTAATGACATTAAATTGTTCGCTGAATTTAACTGCGTTATGACAACAGAGTTTTAACATCATCCAATACTCAACATAATTATCGACTTCTGGATAAATTAGTTTTCATTACATCTTGAAACAACAATTAAACAAATATTCAATGATAATGAGTTCAACGTCTTATACAAGGTATTCATGCGATGTTGTCGGACTGGAATAGGAGCTCAATCCTTGGATTTAAAGTCTAGGACTAACATTCACTGATTTAGCCGAGACCAAGTACATCTTACAGTATACATTGTGGTATTCGACGGATATATCGTAATGGTCATTAAATTAATGTCTTCAAGTATTAGTAAGGAAAATACATTTCCATGAAAAAGTAATCGTCAGCTTCTCTTTAATAATGCAATATTACATAATTCAACAAAGAATGTTAGTGATATGATAGCTTAAACGTTTCGCATCACACTAGTATCATAACATATACATAAGCAAAGCAGGGTCCAGAACCTGTAAAACAACAATCAACTAAGCAAATTCGTTGAATTGACAGCACCGCAAACAATACATTTTGTTTATGGATGGGTCCACTGTCCAAGCTTGCAACGCAAAACAACTTATATAATAAATCATGAATACACTTTTATAAATGTTAAATGAAACATATACAAGCAGTTCTAAAATAAACATCTGCATTGAGAAATCCGAAATGAAGTAGAATTTTTTAAGTTACAAAAAGTTGCAGTACTAAATTAAAAGACGTGCATTATTACTGCTTTACGTGTATCTACTTGCAACCAAGTTTTTAATAATTCTACCCCAAAAAAACTTATTCACAGAATGCTTGATGAAGAATGATGATAAATATGCAATTAAAATGTGATGTGCAACGAACTTTTTGTGACATTGGCCTTGACAATAGGGACATGGGGCTTGCAAGTGCCTTACAACATGATTTCTCGAACAATTGCATCATAAAATTTGAAAATTCATTACTGTATGGTAGAATCATTTAAAACTAATGCATATTAATGAAAAAATGTAACATTTAAACTCAGTGTGTGAGCGTTTACTTGCCATAGAGACCTGCGTTATACATGTGACACACACAGCCAGATAAATTAGACAGTAAAAACAAAATCCCGTGATTAAAAATGAACTAATGGTCTGTAGGTTTATTGGTATAGCATGCCCTTTAGTGTTATGGGTATTGCATGCGACTAAAACCGAGATGATTTTGAACAACTGTGGTATGTTTCATTGCTGTTGCTCATATGTTATGGGAAATACAGCTCAATACAGATAAACTCCTATATACATATGTCCTAATGGGCCATAACTCCGTTATTTAAATAGCTTACGCCAGCATTCGAGATACATTAACCTCGTATCAATATATACTCTCATATCAAGTTTAATTGAAATCGACCCAAGCAGTTTCGAGATATGGTCCCGGACAAAAAGTGTCTCGGACGAACGGATATTTTCAAGTTATACAAAATACGATGGAATTTGACGTGCATCATTCTCTCATCAATATATACACTCACGCCTAATTTCAATGACTCAAGAGTCTCAGAGATATGGCTCCGGACACAAGAGTTTTCCAGACCGACCAGGCCAAATGACGATGTATAATTACATTCATACTGCCCTTTATCGGTACACGTGAAATGTATTTCTTTCACATTCATCAGACCTTTGACATCGAGTGAAAAAGTGCTGAACATAAGGCTAAGCGTTGCAAAAAGCCCTTTACAAAGTGTCATGATTGTAAGTCATATTATCATAATCACCATGTCCCCTGCCGGTCCGGCCGTTGGGTGGGAAATGAGGGATTACGACACAGAGATCTTCCGCCAGTCAGGTATCTTGTGGGCTGCGGGGAGTAATATATCCATAGGAAGGGACGTTTACTCTTTCAAATTGTTCATCTAGCTTTTTTTTTATCTGCCTTGACGGCGACCTTCCAAAAGCATTGTCATGTGCTTTATGTAGACGATGCGGAGCAGTATTCATAAACATTTTGTTTTAAAGGCCTGTATTTTGTGCTTTGTTTCCGCGTTTGGTATCCATGTCTCTCAGCCGCAATAAAGATTGGAAACTACGAGAGATTTGTAGAGCAAGTGCTTGGTAAGGAATCTGTTGGAGCTGCTTGTCCACAACCTGCTCAGCCTGACAATCGCTGCGGTCACCATGGCGATTCTTATTCGGACCATAGCCTTGCTCGTACCCTCCTATAAAAGTGTTGCTGCCAATAGCTTGAAGCTGGTCACTTCTTCTTGCTTCATGGTAATGGTGATGTCAGCATCACCTTGGAGATGGGCCTGACATAGGTTGAGATGAAAGGGGTGTGGTTTTGGAGAATCTTCTGCATTATCTTCACAAGAAAATGGTTAAACAGACCAAGGGAGGGCAGATATCCCTTATGGACGCCCACTGGTGTCCTGAAAACACAACTATGTCCATTAACTAGCTTGCGTTTTTTTAAGGTCGATGAAGTTGTTAAAGAGCTCACGTTGATATCCCAGGTCTTTCAAAATGATGAAAATACAGCGAGGGATGTGTTAAACTATTCTCCGCCCAGCTCTGATTCCAGCTCTGGACCCAGCGTGCTATTCCGCCAGCAGTTTCTGGGCTTTATATTTCAATCGGTATAGGATGATACGTAGCTTGACTTTGCTTGGATGGCTGATGAGGCTGATGGTGTGTTATTTCACGCACGGAATGACGTTGTCATTTTCGGTTTTGGTATGTCCAGAGATTGTGTCTACTCCTTGGGTCTCTTCTTCCCTTCCCAGATATTCTGGCATAGTCCCAAAAGTGCCTCAGTTGTATCTTCTCTGTGCTTATTCGGCTCGGAAGGGACGTTTTCCGTTTCCGGAGATTTTGCTCCTTTCAGCCTGTGCATTGGCCCCTCCAACTCTGCCTTTATTAAAGACGGAAATTCGTCGACCGTTTTTGTCTGGGACTGTTATGAACGACACTGGGGTATGGTTAAAACGGATAATTATATTGTAGCTTCAACATTTGGTCCATCTGTTCAGGACTGCGGTACTCTCGGTCAGTAGATTCCAGTCAGCTGTAACACTGTCCTTGGGCCGACTGGTCTCTGTGACGTTCTTATGGTGATGTATGACTTTTTACTGCTGCTGTTGTCATCTCAATGGCACATAGCTTCTCAATAAAATCTTCCTTGGTCTCTTTCATCTTTTTCTCACATGCCTATTTGTGTCCTGGTATCCTGTCCAACAATCCACGCTGACGAACGTCTCATGCCAAAGCTTTCTTCTTTTGTCGCTTGCTCTTCCTACTCTCGCGCACACGTTCTTTGTAGGCCATAGACAGTAGGACTTCATTGATGTTGTTTTAATGGTGTCAATGTCATTGTATAGTTATGATGTTCAGGGCTTCAAACTTGCAAGCGTCTGCTATCTCTGGATCTTTTAGTTTGTCCAAGTCAAATCTAATGCGAGGATTTTCTGTGATGGACTTGTTCTGTAACTTCAGCTTGATGGTGGTGAGCACTTAGTTATGATCAATGACGATGTAAGGGAAAAAAACCGTTCTGGTTTGTTCGCGTTGTTGCTGCCTAACTTGAACTATTACGGCATCAGTATGAAATCTATATGTTTGTTTACTTGACGATTGGAGCATGCTAGTTTGTATATCTGGATGTGTGTGGGTGCAGCGAGATTGCCAGGTAGAGTCGATGGCCTTTACCGAGTTCAATAAGTCTAAGACCTCTGCCATTAATATCTCCTATGCAAAATGTATCGGCCCTGACCAGTCTTGGTCAGCGTCCGGTCAAACTTTTGCGTTTCAGACGCCTTGGATGATGTCTTCCGTATGAACCTTGGCTATGATGTGCTATTACTCCTCATTTAACTTTTTGATCTCCTTGTCTTCGAAGTCTGGTGTTGATGCACTGTATTGAATCCTCACCGCTGAACCGTATCGTCTGTCCTATGTCTGTCGATATTTCTCCGGCTAGGCTGATGATAACCCAGTATCGCTTCAGCTCGAGCGTCATTGATTGCTCGTAAGCATTGAGTGTTCTTATGTTCCTTTGTTTTTTTCTTTTTGATGCAAACTTGTTAGATGGATTAGCCCCAGTAGCTAACGTTTAGCTTGTTGCATCAACCCTGTAGACTGGCAGTTGAGTGCGCGGTCATTGCTATACTTTGTCTTGTCCTCTTCATTTAATTTCAGTTGGCTTGAGTAAATCCTGACGGTGGCCGTCCGTCTCCTCTTCAAGATCTTTGAGCTGGTCGTAAAAAACGGTCAAGTCCCCTCAATGGGTTTTGTCCGACAGCAGAAGAGATTACCAGGCTATGGTTGTGTTAATAGTCTAGTAGGAACGGAGGTGCTTGGTGCATGATTGGAACCTTTTTTAATATGCTGATCACGATCTACATTTTCTGGGATAAAAGAAAATTGTTGTTCCCTACAATTTGTTTATGCCCACCGGGCCTCCAAGATGGCCGCCAAGATAGGAAAATCGTTTTTTTCGCAAATGACATAAACAACATATATTTTTCATGATTTTGGTAAGCTTTTACATTTTAGCAATTGATAATATATTATTCTTATTAAACAAATAAGTTTTTGGGTGAAATTTTAAACTTGTTAAAAAAAGACTATATCAATGAAAAATATGTACACAAAACATGTTTTTTATGCTCATGACATGTTTCAATTTGTACCTGAAAACAGTTAAGATACAATTATCATCCTAACAACATTTATACATACCTATGGGACTTAAGAATATAAATATATAATAGTTCATGTGAATATGAACAATAATTGTGATATATAAGACAGGAAAAATGGGTTGGGTAAATGACAAATATAATGAAAAAAAAGCCTAATGTGTATATTGATATATTTTGAGATATACTAGTCTTTTAACTTTTTATGTTTATGTATTTGGATCGTTTTGATAATTTAGTGCATAAACATTGTTTTTAAAGATAAAATAGATTTCTCTCAATTATAATAGTAAAAGTAAAGATATAAAATACATCAACAAATAACATAATAAATCTCACATTTAGCTCTAGAAGAAAAGAGGCTGATGCTGCATGATTTGAAGGTTTTATTTGAATAATATGCTGATGATAATCTATATTGTATGGGGTAAAATGTATTTTTTGTTCCTACAGTTTGTGTTGTTCCGATCGGGTCTCAATCCAAAAAAGCCGCCAAGGTGGCCTCTCATAAATCAAGAAAATACTGTGTTTTCACAAACGGCATAAACCAAATATAATTTTCACACATTTATTAAGCTTTTTAATTTAAGCAATTTATAAAATAATATTTTTCAAAATAAATAAGGGTTTTGATTAAATAAAATAAAATGAACACACAGATAATTAAATACACGAAAAATCAGTACACACTATTAGATACTTTTGCCAAAGATGTATTTCAATTTGTACCTGAAAAGCAATTTGGATGTAATTATCATACAAACTATATTCATAAGCAACAAAGAGACTAAGGACTTATATGATATATAATTAAATGTGAATATTATTGTTATATATATATGACAGGGAAAGGGGTAAATGATAAATCAGAAGAAAACATGCCTAGAATGTGCTTGTTGATATATTTTGAGATATCTTTATATTGTTTTGTACATTTTGTGGATTGTTTTATACTGATATAAGTGAAAAAGCATTGCATGTTATAATAATATACTATACTGTAACAGAAAAGTTAATGTAATAATAGGAAAGTAAGATTACATGTATATATACACTGAGGTAACGCATTAAAATCTCTCACATTTGGCAAATAACACACATTGCTGTAAGATAACACTTTAATTGCCCAAGAAAACATACTTGTTTTGAAACATTGACAGTGAAATTTATACCGCTTAGAATGTTTTGCAATTGAATTGTTTACATGCAGTAACCAGTACGAAAAAAAATCCGTATATCCGTGAACATAACAAGTGTAAAAAGGATCAATTATCCTAAAATATATCAACAAGCACATAAGGCATTTTTTCTTCAGATTGTTATTACACCCATCCACTGTTTTTTCCTTGTATAAAATAATAATGAATGATATTCACATAAAATATTATATAATTGTATTCCTAAGTCTCTTTGTGGTTTATATATGTAGTCTACATGTTACTAACATCCAAATAGCTTTTAGGTAAAAATTGAAACATGTCCTACGCAAAAACAACAATTTCTTTTACAGATTTAACGTTTATTTAATAATGTATTTATGACATGTATTATATTTTAATTAAATTTAAAAGCAAACCAAAATGGTCGAAATCATATGTTGTTTATGCAATATGTGAAAACACAATATTTTATAGGTTTTTGGGCAGCCATCTTGGAAGCCATCTTGGCTTTAGACACCATGTGTTTAATAAGTTTCGAGGGAACAAAAAAATCTTCATCCGAGAACATGTAGATTATCATCAGCATTTTCTTATAAAATTTTACAGACATGCAGCGTGAGCCCCTGATGCAACTAGAGCTAAATGTGAGAGATTGTTATACCCTTTGTTGATAAATGATTTTTATCTTTACTTTTACTATTATAATTAAAAGAAATGTATTTGATGTTTAAAAACAACGTGCATGCACTTTAAAGTATCAAAAATATCCAAAAATATAAAAATAAAAAGTTAAAAGACTTGCATCACTCAAAATATATCAATTTTCATTTTAGGCATTTATTCTTTTATTTGTCATTTACCCCACCCAATTTTCTTGTCTTACAAATCACAATTATTAATCAAATTCACATGAAATATTATATATTTATATTCATTAGTCCCAAAGGTGTGTATAAATGTAGTTAGGAGGATAATTGTATCCAAACTGTTTTTCAGGTACAAATTGAAACATGTAATTTGTTTAATAAGAATGATAAGAATAATAATATTATTATTTTCTCAATTGCTTAAATTAAAAAGCTTACCAAAATCATGGAAAATATATTTTGTTTGTTTCGTTTGCGAAAAAATGGTATTTCATATGTTTTGGGTCGGCCATCTTGTGTCCATCAAGGATTTAGATCCCGTGGGCTTAAAAAATTTCTTGGGAACAATTTTGTATTTTACCCAAAACAATGTAGAACATCATCAGCATATTATAAAAAGGTTCCAATCATGCACCGTAGGCCTCCGTTCCTACTAAACTAAAAGGTCCGGGGACCAGAAGTAAGAGTTAAGTATCAGGTGAGAACCAATTCTGCCCGTTCCCCCGTGGGAGCTGCTGAAAATTGACAGAGTAATATTTCCACGCTTAACAACCCATACACTTATACATTCTTTCAGTTATTGCAGTTTTACTCAATTGATGTTATACTTACTTGATACTTTCGGAAAAAAAGGAAAATAACGGATGGCGCATTATTTATGGTAATTCTTAATATGAATTTTGTGATCATACAGTTTTTACTTTTCGAGTTATTTGTGTCTTTTTCATTGGATAGGCAGACAGTCAGATGAAGAGATACACATATTTTCAGACGGTCAATAGGCAAAGATACAGCACACTGTTGTAAACCACATATAATGCTCATACCGCTTCAACATTTTATTTATATTACCATAGTTTATCAGCGGTAAAGTTAAACATTTGAGAAGTGAAAACACTGTGCTTCATAATCGTCGCATGGCTTTTTAGCAAATCTCCTTCAAATATCTACGTACTTTATCGGAATGTCTTTTGCGGGCGGGCGACAGACATACGGGCGGACGTAAGAAATGCCGGAAGGAGAGATAAAATATATAGCCCCCATACAATAAAACTGATTGGGGTCTTACTACATGCCGACATATACTATCGCAGAAAACATTATAGTTGCTCATAGCTCTACACATCAATAATAGTTGTCGGTTAAATAAAAATAAAAGAAACTGGCACTGCGCAAGCAGAAGAGAATCCTTAGTGGTACATTATTTTTGGCGAGGAGTCAAGACTTAAATGTAAGTAGGAACCTGCTGTTCCATTAAATGCATTTTTTTTACGTAATACTTACCTTTTCGAGACCCATCGCAAGGAATCTGATTTGCCTCAAATCATGCCGCTCAAGATTCTTTTTAGATGTACGATCCAGATCTGATTGGCGAAGTCGGATTTCGGCATGTGTCGAAAGATGTCTTAAAAGCATAGAAGGTGCAAAGGATCTTTCACCCATTGATTATTATCTGACTGCATTTTCTTTAAGCGGTTTTGATTTAAAATGGAATTTTGGCAAACAAAAAACAATAGCAACAATAGTTCCATACTCCGTATACGATTAAGGCGCTTAAGCGTTGATGATTTCATAAATTATAATACTCAGATCGTCTTACCAGAAATTCCTTTTAATCTTTCCGAACACGCTAGCATTCAAAAGTTGGCCCAGTCCCATTATTAACTGTTGATGCTTTTCACTGTATCCCACCTTCGAATCTAGATATCGACGTGCCTATAAAATCGTAAATCGAAGTTAAATAAAACATGACTCTAAAATGAAAATACATATCAATTTAAGATATAAAAATGATAAAGAAAAATTGAACGGTAGATACTATCCCTCTCGTTGAACCCTAAATTTTACTTCACGTCTTTATATTATGAACATGTCACGTTTAGACCCTTTGAATGTTGAATTATGAAACAATATAAAGAAGTGAAACTCCAGCTGCTCGAGCAGTATTGAATTTTCATTAAAAACAATTAGGTTATTTATTTGGAAAAAATAATAAAAACACAATACCGCTACCAGCCTCTGAAGGCTGAAAATATAACAACATCGAAGATATGTACGGGGATACACGCTACTGCATCCACGCAGCACACATCAAACTGTTGTGCAATGCAATATAAAGAAGTGAAACTCCAGCTGCTGGAGCAGTATTGAATTTTCATTAAAAACAATTAGGTTATTTATTTGGAAAAAATAATAAAAACACAATACCGCTACCAGCCTCTGAAGGCTGAAAATATAACAACATCGAAGATATGTACGGGGATACACGCTACTGCATCCACGCAGCACACATCAAACTGTTGTGCAATGCAATATAAAGAAGTGAAACTCCAGCTGCTGGAGCAGTATTGAATTTTCATTAAAAACAATTAGGTTATTTATTTGGAAAAAATAACAAAAACACAATACCGCTACCAGCCTCTGAAGGCTGAAAATATAACAACATCGAAGATATGTACGGGGATACACGCTACTGCATCCACGCAGCACACATCAAACTGTTGTGCAATGCAATATAAAGAAGTGAAACTCCAGCTGCTGGAGCAGTATTGAATTTTCATTAAAAACAATTAGGTTATTTATTTGGAAAAAATAATAAAAACACAATACCGCTACCAGCCTCTGAAGGCTGAAAATATAAAAACATCGAAGATATGTACGGGGATACACGCTACTGCATCCACGCAGCACACATCAAACTGTTGTGCAATGCAATATAAAGAAGTGAAACTCCAGCTGCTGGAGCAGTATTGAATTTTCATTAAAAACAATTAGGTTATTTATTTGGAAAAAAAAACAAAAACACAATACCGCTACCAGCCTCTGAAGGCTGAAAATATAACAACATCGAAGATATGTACGGGGATACACGCTACTGCATCCACGCAGCACACATCAAACTGTTGTGCAATGCAATATAAAGAAGTGAAACTCCAGCTGCTGGAGCAGTATTGAATTTTCATTAAAAACAATTAGGTTATTTATTTGGAAAAAATAATAAAAACACAATACCGCTACCAGCCTCTGAAGGCTGAAAATATAACAACATCGAAGATATGTACGGGGATACACGCTACTGCATCCACGCAGCACACATCAAACTGTTGTGCAATGCAATATAAAGAAGTGAAACTCCAGCTGCTGGAGCAGTATTGAATTTTCATTAAAAACAATTAGGTTATTTATTTGGAAAAAATAATAAAAACACAATACCGCTACCAGCCTCTGAAGGCTGAAAATATAACAACATCGAAGATATGTACGGGGATACACGCTACTGCATCCACGCAGCACACATCAAACTGTTGTGCAATGCAATATAAAGAAGTGAAACTCCAGCAAAGTCTTATTTGTTTAGAAAATTGCGTTGGCTTATTACAATTTTACATTTTTTTAAAGAAATATCCTCACCTGTGTGGTGCTCATTTTAAACATATTTGTCGCCCAATTAAAATCTCCTTTCCTAAGATAAACGTTTAACTTTTGAAGAATGTCGTCCCAAACTTGCTGTTCCGTAGTCGATGTGTGGCAACCCCTATCTTCAACGAGGTCCCATTTATTGCAAACAATCATGGTGCAGCCAAGCGCTTAATTTGGAAAAACATTGAAACAATTGGTTAAATTTACGTAAACACATTTTTTTAGAAGAATGTCATAAGATTCGAATTGTGGTAATGATGTGTCTCAGATTATATAGTACACCTTCAAAATTCAGAATAAGTTGTCTTTAGTAATCTTTTGTGCTTGCAATTATGTAATAATGTCTTAACATCCAACCCTCAAAATTACAAGGATTCTACTAGATCTATCTTCTCCTTTGTACGGTGGCTGATATCGTCGAAACGTTCTTGGGTGTTTGAAGGTCGCATACACAAGAACACGCCAGAACGGCAAAAAACGATAATTGAATGTATTGGTGTTTTTGTTTTTCTGTCATTTAGCAGGAATATATATCGGTTTGTCGCATTTTAATGTTGGCGGGTTTGAAGGTCGCCAACACGTTAATACGCTAGACCGTCACATTTACCAGCAGGATCGACACATGCTTGAATTGTCCTATTGACCTCCTGTTTAATATTCTGTAAGATATAATTGAAGTTGTTTCTTGTCGGCGACTTTCTTTAAACTCGCCAACACGCCAGATCGATGTGGTAGAAATCATCAATCATAATTTACAGAAGCTTTTCATTTATTCAAACAACAATCTGTAAATGTGAAAATACAATGCCGTCGGACATTGTTACAACTCTTCAATAAGCACGATGAATAAATCCTCAGAAATTTCATGTTTTATAAATAGGCGTAATTCTGGACTTTGTCGTAAACAAAAGGACAATTAAGGCACCGAATTGTTGTTTAAACTTATTGTGTACATTCATCTGGCATTTATAGAGTAATATTCATGTTAACTTGCAAATTTTTAATCCTAAATCATTAAACAATAAGATTGAGTATAAATCAAATGAATTTGGCGCCTGTGTTTTACGACACAATCTGCTAAAATCAATGTTTATATAGTCTATTTCATATACTGGTTCCTAGTTTGTAAACAAATACAAGTTTACCTTATCTTCCTGTACACCGCCCGCATTTGCGCTGTTGATAATTCATGTGAATGCTGTAGCATTTGGCATGTACGTAAATACATCCCGAAATCGTCTCATTCTCACCCACGAACGATACTAAAAACAAAAACATACACACTAGCTTCTAATTAAGACATAAACAGAGGCTTCAGACTGACGGATTACCCATTGAAACTTGATTGCACACCATAAAAACGAAATGCTGCAACACCATGTTTTTGTTTTCAGTTGAAGTTCCTATTTTAGAATTTTACTTGTATACATAAATAAGTATGAGACTTATGATACTCTATTTATCTGAAGTTCGTCTTGACTTTTAATGCTCTTCACTTGTAAAAATAAGTATGTCAGGCGTCCCTCTTTTAGTTTCATGAAGTTAACGAGAAAAATCTAACTAACAAAGGAACATTATATAGCAAGTATTATTTACATTCACGAACACAATACATAAAATACACTGTTGAAACACAGTTGAAAGTTTTGTGTGACATAGAAATTGTTGTAATATCCTAAATGTTAGTAGACAAGATTTGTGAATTTTTTGGATATTAAAGAAACAAGAAAAGCAAATGTTAATTATTACAAAAAGCTCAATGTTTTCTTACATTATCACCCTGAAGAGGTATTTGCCAGTAGATGTCAACGATATCGCCGAAATGATCTTTATCTCGGAAGTTAATAATCTTGGATAATTGCTTCAGCAATTCAGCTTCAATGTCTATATAAAAAAAAGTTTTCTTCATGTTCGTGTTTTTACCAGAGGTAACTTTGAAACAGCGCTTTGCATTAGGTGGTATTGGATGGATTCGACAAATGATAGCTGCTGTGGCTAAGTGTGCTAGAGGAAGAACATCTTGTTCCAGCATAAGGTTCAATAAACTGCTCTTTCCCGCACTCGTCTCTCCTGAAAGTGTACGAATTGCGATTGTGTTTTGCGACTGGAATAAATTGATAAACTGTTTATCATGTTCGTGTCCATTACAAAATTATGCAATACTTTAACTTTAAAACAGGAAGTAGAGAACTGAACACAAATATTTGTGAAACTATACTTGTTGATAATGATTTCCGTTTGAAGAACTTCTTTTGAGCCAAAACAACAACAACAATCTAATAAAATCTTCTTTATACATTCTTAAAGTTTTAGTAAGATTGTCTTCATAAAGCCCCGAATCATTCGAAATGTATATATAACTTGTTATTCCCTAATAGGTTATCGGTATCCACCGCTGTCACAAATACAGATATCAAATGACTTGATTACTCGTCCGATAAAACACA